>NC_042960.1:70619699-70622199 GCF_901001165.1 Salmo trutta
CAATGTCTGCCTCATTCATTGTCAGCGTTAACAAAGGGCAGTGCAGCAGCTGGCCTCCGTAGGCTCTGTAGAGGTTCCATTAAAACCCTGTCTGATACTCCAGCTGATGTTTCAGTCACACTACAATGTGAGGACAGCACAGGAAAGGAGGAGGGACCACAAGGGCAAACATAAACCCTCCCTGGTCTACTTATTCTCCATCCTGGGTCACATAAACCCTCCCTGGTCTACTCATTCTCCATCCTGGGTCACATGACCCTCCCTGGTCTACTTATTCTCCATCCTGGGTCACATGACCCTCCCTGGTCTTCTCATTCTCCATCCTGGGTCACATGACCCTCCCTGGTCTTCTCATTCTCCATCCTGGGTCACATGACCCTCCCTGGTCTACTTATTCTCCATCCTGGGTCACATGACCCTCCCTGGTCTACTTATTCTCCATCCTGGGTCACATGACCCTCCCTGGTCTACTCATTCTCCATCCTGGGTCACATGACCCTCCCTGGTCTTCTCATTCTCCATCCTGGGTCACATGACCCTCCCTGGTCTTCTTATTCTCCATCCTGGGTCACATGACCCTCCCTGGTCTTCTCATTCTCCATCCTGGGTCACATAAAGGAGATGCAGCTCTCGGATACAGGTCTGAATCTAAATAGATTTACAGGTCTGAATCTAAATGGATTTACAGGTCTGAATCTAAATAGATTTACAGGTCTGAATCTAAATAGATTTACAGGTCTGAATCTAAATATATTTACAGGTCTGAATCTAAATGGATTTACAGGTCTGAATCTAAATATATTTACAGGTCTGAATCTAAATAGATTTACAGGTCTGAATCTAAATGGATTTACAGGTCTGAATCTAAATAGATTTACAGGTCTGAATCTAAATAGATTTACAGGTCTGAATCTAAATAGATTTACAGGTCTGAATCTAAATAGATTTACAGGTCTGAATCTAAATATATTTACAGGTCTGAATCTAAATGGATTTACAGGTCTGAATCTAAATATATTTACAGGTCTGAATCTAAATGGATTTACAGGTCTGAATCTAAATGGATTTACAGGTCTGAATCTAAATGGATTTACAGGTCTGAATCTAAATGGATTTACAGGTCTGAATCTAAATGGATTTACAGGTCTGAATCTAAATGGATTTACAGGTCTGAATCTAAATGGATTTACAGGTCTGAATCTAAATGGATTTACAGGTCTGAATCTAAATAGATTTACAGGTCTGAATCTAAATGGATTTACAGGTCTGAATCTAAATGGATTTACAGGTCTGAATCTAAATGGATTTAAATGCAGACCAGTCATGTCTTTCAAAGGGCACACTATGTTGTATAGCGCACTACTATTGACCAGGGCCCTAATAAACAAAGTAGTGTTTCCGTTGTCTCCGTTGGCCACACGCCATCCTGATTGGTCTACGTTGGCCACGCGCCATCCTGATTGGTCTACGTTGGTCACGCGCCATACTGATTGGTCTACGTTGGCCACACGCCATCCTGATTGGTCTACGTTGGTCACACGCCATCCTGATTAGCATTGACTACTTTGTGGCATTCCTTGTAAGAAAGATGCAACACTCAGTCATAACATTAATGAACATGTCCCTGCTACAACTACATGTCAAAGGCTTGACTCAGACTGTCTGGTGACGTCCAGCTTGGTCTTGTAAAACGTAGTCTTGTAAAACAGTCTTGTAAAACAGTCTTGTAAGATGAGGTCTTGTAACATGTCAACAACAAAAGATCAGGTTGGAATTCCCAATGTCTGGTCACTAACTGCTGTTAGGAATATGAATAAAAATATACATTTAAAAGTATACCAGTAATGATCATTCAAGTGGAATTTTCCTGAATATTGGCTAATGGCTATTCTAATGGCTGAATTCATATTTTTCATAATTTACGAGCCAATGGTTGACAAGAACGTCAATCATAGCATCCATTAACATCAGAGGGTGTGGAACACACTGACCCTCCCGAACACACTGCCCCCCCATGAACACACTTTCCCCCCGAACACACTGCCCCCCCATGAACACACTGCCCCCCAACACACTGCCCCCCAACACACTGCCCCCCCGAACACACTGCCCCCCCATGAACACACTGCCCCCCCGAACACACTGACCCCACCCCGAAGACACTGACCCCCCATGAACACACTGCCCCCCCATGAACACACTGCCCCCCCATGAACACACTGCCCCCCCATGAACACACTGCCCCCCCACTCCCCGAACACACTGCCCACCCACTCCCCGAACACACTGCCCCCCCATGAACACACTGGCCCCCCCATGAACACACTGCCCCCCCATGAACACACTGCCCCCCCATGAACACACTGCCCCCCCAACACACTGCCCCCCCGAACACACTGCCCCCCCATGAACACACTGCCCCCCCCAAACACACTGCCCCCCGAACACACTGCCCCCCCGAACACACTGCCCCCCTGAA
Source organism: Salmo trutta (assembly GCF_901001165.1). Classification (NCBI taxonomy): domain Eukaryota; kingdom Metazoa; phylum Chordata; class Actinopteri; order Salmoniformes; family Salmonidae; genus Salmo; species Salmo trutta. The sequence continues at coordinate 70,622,179 of NC_042960.1, forward strand.
CACACTGCCCCCCCCGAACAC
>NC_042960.1:70627199-70667199 GCF_901001165.1 Salmo trutta
TGACAAAAAAAATCAAAATATTCCATTACCGTACTTAGAAGCATGTCAAACGCTGTTTAAAATGAAATTTTATGCTATTTCTCTCGTAAAATAGCGATAATATTCCAACCGGGCGACGTTGTATTCATTCAAAGGCTGAAAGAAAAAAATGGAGAATTCTCATGAACGCGCATTTCCAGTGTCATTGTTCCCTGCCTGACCACTCACAAATTCTCCTGCTGTTCTTCGCCCAGAGACTGCAGACACCCCATTACACTTTCTGGCGCCTTCTGAGAGCCAATGGAAGCCTTAGAAAATGTCACGTTACAGCACAGATGCTGTATTTTCGATAGAGATGCTACAGAAGGACGACAAATTGTCAGACAGGGCACTTCCTGTATGGAATCTTTTCAGGTTTTGGCCTGCCATATGAGTTCTGTTACACTCACAGACACCATTCAAACAGTTTTATAAACTTTAGAGTGTTTTCTATCCAAATCTACTAATTATATGCATATTCTAGTTTCTGGGCAGGAGTAGTAACCAGATTAAATCGGGTATGTTTTTTATCCGGCCATGAAAATACTGCCCCCTATCCCAAACAGGTTAAAGTTTTAAAAAGGCTTCTGAAGTGTCAAATTAAGATCCTACATCTGTATTCAGTCAATGACCCACTGGCTACCTACAGTGAGGGAAAAAATTATTTGATCCCCTGCTGATTTTGTACGTTTGCCCACTGACAAAGAAATGATAAGTCTATAATTTTAATGGTAGGTTTATTTGAACAGTGAGAGACAGAATAACAACAAAGAAATCCTGAAAAACGCATGTCAAAAATGTTATAAATTGATTTGCATTTTAATGAGGGAAATAAGTATTTGACCCCTCTGCAAAACATGACTTAGTGCTTGGTGGCAAAACCCTTGTTGGCAATCACAGAGGATTGCCAACAAATCCTCTGGATTTTTTTGTTGCTATTCTGTCTCTCACTGTTTAAATAAAAATAAAAATTATAGACTGATCCTTTCTTTGTCAGTGGGCAAACGTACAAAATCAGCAGGGGATAAAATACTTTTTTCCCTTCACTGTACCTACTAATCTCAGAACCTGCCCTGGCTAGCTACTACATCTGGTTGTGGAGGCAGTGGTTTCATTTTGACAGTAATGAGAGACTACCTACTGATGTATGTTTCTCCCTGGTTCTCCTACCTGCTGCTCCAGTGTCCTAGGGCCTCCCTGGCTCTCCTACCTGCTGCTCCAGTGTCCTAGGGCCTCCCTGTCTCTCCTACCTGCTGCTCCATTGTCCTAGGGCCTCCCTGGCTCTCCTACCTGCTGCTCCATTGTCCTAGGGCCTCCCTGTCTCTCCTACCTGCTGCTCCAGTGTCCTAGGGCCTCCCTGTCTCTCCTACCTGCTGCTCCATTGTCCTAGGGCCTCCCTGTCTCTCCTACCTGCTGCTCCATTGTCCTAGGGCCTCCCTGTCTCTTCTACCTGCTGCTCCAGTGTCCTAGGGCCTCCCTGTCTCTCCTACCTGCTGCTCCAGTGTCCTAGGGCCTCCCTGTCTCTCCTACCTGCTGCTCCAGTGTCCTAGGGCCTCCCTGTCTCTCCTACCTGCTGCTCCATTGTCCTAGGGCCTCCCTGTCTCTCCTACCTGCTGCTCCAGTGTCCTAGGGCCTCCCTGTCTCTCCTACCTGCTGCTCCAGTGTCCTAGGGCCTCCCTGTCTCTCCTACCTGCTGCTCCAGTGTCCTAGGGTCCAGGAAGGTGGCCAGGTCTATAGAGACGTGTCCGGTGATGTGGCGTTGAAGACAGGCCTGTCCCACGCGGAGACAGAGGGTGTGCAGGGCATCAGGACACACAGAGGTCTGAGGCACTGAGGATCCCGCCGTCTCCAACTCACTGACAGAAGAAGAAAAAGAAGCTGTCCAATGTAAATAAATGTGTCTTCTGCTTTATTCCAAACCCTTGAGAAACACACATACTCAGACATAGGTTGGAGAGGTTGGGGAAGAGGAGTTTTAGGGGTTCAGTTCATGAAGGGTACAACGGCAGGAGATGTCATCTTAAATTTGATCCCAGCAACACTTAGATTTCCAGCTCACTTCCTGTCAGAAATCCGGTTGCTGGACCAACTCTCTAACCTCTAGGCTACCTACCTGGAGCCGTGGAGTTGGTCTCCACAGGACAGCACGGTGACCTCTAACCTCTAGGCTACCTACCTGGAGCCGTGGAGTTGGTCTCCACAGGACAGCACGGTGACCTCTAACCTCTAGGCTACCTACCTGGAGCCGTGGAGTTGTTCTCCACAGGACAGCACGGTGACCTCTAACCTCTAGGCTACCTACCTGGGACCGTGGAGTTGGTCTCCACAGGACAGCACGGTGACCTCTAACCTCTAGGCTACCTACCTGGAGCCGTGGAGTTGGTCTCCACAGGACAGCACGGTGACCTCTAACCTCTAGGCTACCTACCTGGGACCGTGGAGTTGGTCTCCACAGGACAGCACGGTGACCTCTAACCTCTAGGCTACCTACCTGGAGCCGTGGAGTTGGTCTCCACAGGACAGCACGGTGACCTCTAACCTCTAGGCTACCTACCTGGAGCCGTGGAGTTGGTCTCCACAGGACAGCACGGTGACCTCTAACCTCTAGGCTACCTACCTGGAGCCGTGGAGTTGGTCTCCACAGGACAGCACGGTGACCTCTAACCTCTAGGCTACCTACCTGGAGCCGTGGAGTTGGTCTCCACAGGACAGCACGGTGACCTCTAACCTCTAGGCTACCTACCTGGAGCCGTGGAGTTGGTCTCCACAGGACAGCACGGTGACCTCTAACCTCTAGGCTACCTACCTGGAGCCGTGGAGTTGGTCTCCACAGGACAGCACGGTGACCTCTAACCTCTAGGCTCCCTACCTGGAGCCGTGGAGTTGGTCTCCACAGGACAGCACGGTGACCTCTAACCTCTAGGCTACCTACCTGGGACCGTGGAGTTGGTCTCCACAGGACAGCACGGTGACCTCTCCGTCTGGCTGCAGGAGCAGGTCTACTGTTAGACAGGTAACACTGTCCGAGGGAGGGTATCCCTCCACTACACCACCTGGAGGAGGAGGAGGGGGGGGGATTGGGGAGGAGGAAGAGGAGGAAGAGGGGGTGAGAAGTGGCAGGTGGAGGAAAAGGAGGAGGAGAATGAAAATGTGGAGAAGCAGGAAGGGATGGGGAGGAAGAGGAGGGGGAGGAAGAGGAGGGGATGGGGAGGAAGAGGAGGGGGAGGAAGAGGAGGGGGAGGAAGAGGAGGGGATGGGGAGGAAGAGGAGGGGATGGGGAGGAAGAGGAGAGGGAGGAAGAGGAGGAGATGGGGAGGAAGAGGAGGGGAGGAAGAGGAGGGGATGGGGAGGAAGAGGAGGGGGAGGAAGAGGAGGGGATGGGGAGGAATAGGAGGGGGAGGAAGAGGAGGGGATGGGGAGGAAGAGGAGGGGGAGGAAGAGGAGGAGATGGGGAGGAAGAGGAGGGGGAGGAAGAGGAGGGGAAGGAAGAGGAGGGGATGGGGAGGAAGAGGAGGGGGAGGAAGAGGAGGAGATGGGGAGGAAGAGGAGGGGGAGGAAGAGGAGGGGATGGGGAGGAAGAGGAGGGGGAGGAAGAGGAGGGGATGGGGAGGAAGAGGAGGGGGAGGAAGAGGAGGAGATGGGGAGGAAGAGGAGGGGGATGGGGAGGAAGAGGAGGGGGAGGAAGAGGAGGGGTCGGGGAGGAATAGGAGGGGGAGGAAGAGGAGGGGATGGGGAGGAAGAGGAGGGGGAGGAAGAGGAGGAGATGGGGAGGAAGAGGAGGGGGAGGAAGAGGAGGGGAAGGAAGAGGAGGGGATGGGGAGGAAGAGGAGGGGGAGGAAGAGGAGGAGATGGGGAGGAAGAGGAGGGGGAGGAAGAGGAGGAGGGATGGGGAGGAAGGGGAGGGGGAGGAAGAGGAGGGGATGGGGAGGAAGAGGAGGGGGAGGAAGAGGAGGAGATGGGGAGGAAGAGGAGGGGGATGGGGAGGAAGAGGAGGGGGAGGAAGAGGAGGGGTCGGGGAGGAATAGGAGGGGGAGGAAGAGGAGGGGATGGGGAGGAAGAGGAGTGGGAGGAAGAGGAGGAGATGGGGAGGAAGAGGAGGGGGAGGAAGAGGAGGGGAAGGAAGAGGAGGGGATGGGGAGGAAGAGGAGGGGGAGGAAGAGGAGGAGATGGGGAGGAAGAGGAGGGGGAGGAAGAGGAGGGGATGGGGAGGAAGGGGAGGGGGAGGAAGAGGAGGGGATGGGGAGGAAGAGGAGGGGGAGGGGGAGGAAGAGGAGGGGGAGGGGGAGGAAGAGGAGGGGGAGGAAGAGGAGGAGATGGGGAGGAAGAGGAGGGGGAGGAAGAGGAGGGGATGGGGAGGAAGAGGAGGGGGAGGAAGAGGAGGGGATGGGGAGGAAGAGGAGGGGGAGGTAGAGGAGGAGATGGGGAGGAAGAGGAGGGGGAGGGGGAGGAAGAGGAGGAGATGGGGAGGAAGAGGAGGGGAGGAAGAGGAGGAGATGGGGAGGAAGAGGAGGGGGAGGAAGAGGAGGAGATGGGGAGGAAGAGGAGGGGATGGGGAGGAAGAGGAGGGGGAGGGGGAGGAAGAGGAGGGGGATGGGGAGGAAGAGGAGGGGGAGGGGGAGGAAGAGGAGGGGGAGGAAGAGGAAGATGAGGGGGAGGAAGAGGAGGGGGAGGGGGAGGAAGAGGAGGGGAAGGAAAAGGAGGGGATGGGGAGGAAGAGGAGGGGGATGGGGAGGAAGAGGAGGGGGAGGGGGAGGAAGAGGAGGAGATGGGGAGGAAGAGGAGGGGGAGGAAGAGGAGGGGATGGGGAGGAAGAGGAGGGGGAGGGGGGAGGAAGAGGAGGGGGATGGGGAGGAAGAGGAGGGGGAGGAAGAGGAAGAGGAGGGGGAGGAAGAGGAGGGGATGGGGAGGAAGAGGAGGGGGAGGGGGAGGAAGAGGAGGGGGATGGGGAGGAAGAGGAGGGGGAGGAAGAGGAAGAGGAGGGGGAGGAAGAGGAGGGGGAGGGGAGGAAGAGGAAGAGGAGGGGGAGGAAGAGGAGGGGGATGGGGAGGAAGAGGAGGGGGAGGAAGAGGAGGGGGATGGGGAGGAAGAGGAGGGGGAGGGGGGAGGAAGAGGAGGGGGATGGGGAGGAAGAGGAGGGGGAGGGGGAGGAAGAGGAGGAGAGGGGGAGGAAGAGGAGGGGGAGGGGGAGGAAGAGGAGGGGGATGGGGAGGAAGAGGAGGGGGAGGAAGAGGAGGGTGAGGAAGAGGAGGGGGAGGAAGAGGAGGAAGGGGAGGGGATGGGGAGGAAGAGGAGGGTGAGGAAGAGGAGGGGGAGGAAGAGGCGGAGGGAGGAAGAGGAGGAGATGGGGAGGAAGAGGAGGGTGAGGAAGAGGAGGGGGAGGAAGAGGCGGAGGGAGGAAGAGGAGGAGATGGGAGGAAGAGGACGGGGAGGAAGAGGAGGAGATGGGGAGGAAGAGGAGGGGAGGAAGAGGAGGGGGAGGAAGAGGAGGGTGAGGAAGAGGCGGAGGGAGGAAGAGGAGGAGATGGGAGGAAGAGGATGGGGAGGAAGAGGAGGGGGAGGGGGAGGAAGAGGAGGAGATGGGGAGGAAGAGGATGGGGAGGAAGAGGAGGGTGAGGAAGAGGCGGAGGGATGGGGAGGAAGAGGAGGGTGAGGAAGAGGCGGAGGGATACAGTAAAGTATAAATAGTAATAATGAGGAAGTTGAGGATGAGTGAAAACAGAGAAAACAATCAAATATATATTTAAACACACTGACACCTGATCTCTTTTCTTCCCCAGACTGACATCGAGGATACGTCCCAAAATGACACCCTACTCCCTTTTGTAGTGCATGTACTTTAGACCAGAGCTCCGGTCAACAAAAAGAGAGTGCACTACAGAGGGGATAGAGCGCCGTTTGGAAACGCGCACGCTTACAGAGATGCTGGCAGGAGCAGCTGTTCATCATCGTTCAAAGGACCATCAGATTAAAAGATTCATTCTGTCCATTCACATATTCAGATTGGACACATTTGGGCAATTATAAAAAGGTCTAAGGAATAAGAATGACTGTATTCAAATCAGAACCTTCCGCTGGCCTTCGCTGTGCACATATAGTGGAGCTTGTATAATATGTGTGTGTGTGTGTGTGTGTGTGTGTGTGTAAATGTGGTGCATTGCGTGTTTGTCCCTGCGCGTGTCTGTGTGTCCATCCGTCCCTGTGTGTGCGTGTGCGTGTGTTTGTGCGCGTGCGCGCGTGTGCGTGTGCGTGTGTGTGTGTGTGTGTGTGTGTGTGTGTGTGTGTGGGACCTTGTCTAAGGAAGGTGTCCAGGAAACAGGCCCAGGTGGGGTAACAGGAGGTTTTAACAGGCTGGGCATAGCTGGACAACCACTCTGGAACCTCCTCCACGTACTTCATAAGAACAGGCTCCTGGGGGAGGAGAGAGAGACACAGAGAGAGAGAGACAAAGAGAGAGAGACAGAGAGAGAGACAGAGAGAGACAGAGAGACAGACAGACAGAGAGAGACAGAGAGAGAAACAGAGAGAGAAACAGAGAGAGAGAGATATACAGAGAGACAGAGAGAGAGACAGAGAGAGAGAGACTTCCTTAATAAGCACAATGTCTTGAGTAAAAGCCAAATTGGATTTATACCAAAACATCGCACAACTGATCATATTTACACCTTACACACCCTGATAGATAAACATGTCCACCAAAATAATACCAAAATATACACTTGCTTTATCGACTTCCAAAAAGCATTTGATTCTATTTGGCATACAGGACTGTTCTACAAAGTTACTCTCTGTCTCTCTCTGTCTCTCTCTGTGTCTCTCTCTCTCTCTCAATTCAATTCAATTCAATTCAATTCGCTTTATTGGCATGACGTAACAATGTACATATTGCTAAAGCTTACTTTGGATATTTACAATATAAAAAATAAATAAAAATGAGACACTGTCCCTCAACTTATGGCAGGCAGCAATGTAGTGCGCTGCCAACCCACAGCTCTCTGCGTCCTCCCCCAACAGGATGGGTAGCCTGGATGGGTAGCCTCTCTCTCCTCTCTCTCTCCCTCCTCTCTCTCCCTCCTCTCTCTCTCTCTCTCTCTCTCTCCCTCCTCCTCTCCTCTCTCTCTCCCTCCTCTCTCTCTCTCTCTCTCCTCTCTCTCCTCTCTCTCTCTCTCTCTCTCCCTCCTCTCTCTCTCTCTCCCCTCCTCTCTCTCTCTCTCTCTCCCTCCTCTCTCTCTCTCTCTCTCTCTCCCTCCTCTCTCTCCTCTCCCTCCTCTCTCCCTCCTCTCTCCCTCCTCTCTCTCTCTCTCCTCCTCCTCTCTCTCTCTCTCTCCCCTCCTCTCTCTCCCTCCTCTCTCTGTCTCTCTCTCCTCCTCTCTCTCTCTCTCCCTCCTCTCTCTCTCTCTCTCTCTCTCCCTCTCTCTCTCCCTCCTCTCTCCCTCTCTCTCTCCCTCCTTTCTCTCTCTCTCTGCAACACCTCTTGTTTACGAAGCGTGTGATGAATAAAATGTAATTTGATTTGTTACTCAAAAAAAAAAGAATTTGAGCCAGTTAACTTTTATAGTGCCATTCAAGCAGTCAAAATCCATAGCTCTTAAACCATCTTATTTAAAGGCTTTATAACCACTGTAGCTTTTTTGTTGTTGATATAATGGGTTTGGTTCTTCAAAGTTGAAGTTTAGTTTAGTTGATGGATTGAACTATATTAGAGGAGACAGACAAAGAATAGGCAAGGGGAAATGCATCTAGATGTACTTTACATTTTAGTCAATTATACTCTGTCCACAATGGAAAGATCTCTTTGAAGCAGAGATGTTTTATTTCACCTTTATTTAACCAGGTAGGCCAGTTGAGAACAAGTCCTTTATTTAACCAGGTAGGCCAGTTGAGAACAAGTCCTTTATTTAACCAGGTAGGTCAGTTGAGAACAAGTCCTTTATTTAACCAGGTAGGCCAGTTGAGAACAAGTCCTTTATTTAACCAGGGAGGCTAGTTGAGAACAAGTCCTTTATTTAACCAGGTAGGCTAGTTGAGAACAAGTCCTTTATTTAACCAGGTAGGCTAGTTGAGAACAAGTCCTTTATTTAACCAGGTAGGCTAGTTGAGAACAAGTCCTTTATTTAACCAGGTAGGCAAGTTGAGAACAAGTTCTCATTTACAATTGTGACCTGGCCAAGATAAAGCAAAGCAGTTCGACACAAACAACAACACAGAGTTACACATGGAGTAAAACAAACATACAGTCAATAATATAGTAGAACAAAAGTCTATATACAGTGAGTGCAAATGAGGTAAGTTAAGGCAATAAATAGGCCATGGTGGCGAAGTAATTACAATATAGCAATTAAACACTGGAGTGGTAGATGAATGTACTTTGATTAAACACGTTTCTTTTGTCACTTGTATCAGAATTGAAATATTGATAATTGATCATCTATTTGACCAAGACGCAATAATGGGTGATCTGGAAAGACAGGTAAATCTCAGAGAAAGTATCCGAGCGAAACAGAGAAACAGAGAAACAGCGCCCTCTATCTTACTTCATGTAGCCCATCTGTCAGAGAAACAGAGAAACAGCGCCCTCTATCTTACTTCATGTAGCCCATCTGTCAGAGAAACAGAGAAACAGCGCCCTCTATCTTACTTCATGTAGCCCATCTGTCAGAGAAACAGAGAAACAGCGCCCTCTATCTTACTTCATGTAGCCCATCTGTCAGAGAAACAGAGAAACAGCGCCCTCTATCTTACTTCATGTAGCCCATCTGTCAGAGAAACAGAGAAACAGCGCCCTCTATCTTACTTCATGTAGCCCATCTGTCTGACATGCCATCCACTTCTTGACCAGACAGCATCAGATCAGATTCATGTTTGTTTCGCTCAGAGGCTTAATCTTACAGGACCTTCCCAACAGCAGAGATAGTAAACAACAGGTGTAGTGAAATGCTGATTTACAGGACCTTCCCAACAGCAGAGATAGTAAACAGGTGTAGACAGGTGTAGTGAAATGCTGATTTACAGGACCTTCCCAACAGCAGAGAGAGTAAACAACAGGTGTAGACAGGTGTAGTGAAATGCTGATTTACAGGACCTTCCCAACAGCAGAGAGAGTAAACAGGTGTAGACAGGTGTAGTGAAATGCTGATTTACAGGACCTTCCCAACAGCAGAGAGGGTAAACAACAGGTGTAGACAGGTGTAGTGAAATGCTGATTTACAGGACCTTCCCAACAGCAGAGAGAGTAAACAGGTGTAGACAGGTGTAGTGAAATGCTGATTTACAGGACCTTCCCAACAGCAGAGAGGGTAAACAACAGGTGTAGACAGGTGTAGTGAAATGCTGATTTACAGGACCTTCCCAACAGCAGAGAGGGTAAACAACAGGTGTAGACAGGTGTAGTGAAATGCTGATTTACAGGACCTTCCCAACAGCAGAGAGGGTAAACAACAGGTGTAGACAGGTGTAGTGAAATGCTGATTTACAGGACCTTCCCAACAGCAGAGAGGGTAAACAACAGGTGTAGACAGGTGTAGTGAAATGCTGATTTACAGGACCTTCCCAACAGCAGAGAGGGTAAACAACAGGTGTAGTGAAATGCTGATTTACAGGCCCTTCCCAACAGCAGAGAGAGTAAACAACAGGTGTAGACAGGTGTAGTGAAATGCTGATTTACAGGACCTTCCCAACAGCAGAGAGGGTAAACAACAGGTGTAGACAGGTGTAGTGAAATACTGACTTACAGGACCTTCCCAACAGCAGAGAGAGTAAACAGGTGTAGACAGGTGTAGTGAAATGCTGATTTACAGGACCTTCCCAACAGCAGAGAGGGTAAACAACAGGTGTAGACAGGTGTAGTGAAATGCTGATTTACAGGACCTTCCCAACAGCAGAGAGGGTAAACAACAGGTGTAGACAGGTGTAGTGAAATGCTGATTTACAGGACCTTCCCAACAGCAGAGAGGGTAAACAACAGGTGTAGACAGGTGTAGTGAAATGCTGATTTACAGGACCTTCCCAACAGCAGAGAGAGTAAACAGGTGTAGACAGGTGTAGTGAAATGCTGATTTACAGGACCTTCCCAACAGCAGAGAGGGTAAACAACAGGTGTAGACAGGTGTAGTGAAATGCTGATTTACAAGACCTTCCCAACAGCAGAGAGGGTAAACAACAGGTGTAGACAGGTGTAGTGAAATGCTGATTTACAGGCCCTTCCCAACAGCAGAGAGGGTAAACAACAGGTGTAGACAGGTGTAGTGAAATGCTGATTTACAGGCCCTTCCCAACAGCAGAGAGAGTAAACAGGTGTAGACAGGTGTAGTGAAATGCTGATTTACAGGACCTTCCCAACAGCAGAGAGAGTAAACAACAGGTGTAGACAGGTGTAGTGAAATGCTGATTTACAGGACCTTCCCAACAGCAGAGAGAGTAAACAACAGGTGTAGACAGGTGTAGTGAAATACTGACTTACAGGACCTTCCCAACAGCAGAGATAGTAAACAACAGGTGTAGACAGGTGTAGTGAAATGCTGATTTACAGGACCTTCCCAACAGCAGAGAGAGTAAACAACAGGTGTAGACAGGTGTAGTGAAATGCTGATTTACAGGACCTTCCCAACAGCAGAGAGGGTAAACAACAGGTGTAGACAGGTGTAGTGAAATGCTGATTTACAGGACCTTCCCAACAGCAGAGAGGGTAAACAACAGGTGTAGACAGGTGTAGTGAAATGCTTGACTTAAATGTTTTATTTGGACAGGCAAGGAGGTACAGTAGGGCGGGCCAGGCCCCTTAATACCCACCAATGTTTGATCTGACTGTGGACTCAACCAGGGATCTACGGTTTCCCATAATGTTTGATCTGACTGTGGACTCAACCAGGGATCTATGGTTTCCCAGACTCGGTCCATTTGGGGATTTTGGCCTAACACAACTATACAGCTGACTAAAATAATCACCTCATAATTAAGCTTTGATTATTTGAATCAGCTGTGTAAAGAAGTTAAAAAAACTATTAAATGTGCACATTTAGATTAGAATTTTGGAAACCTAAAGAATATTTTATTTATTTCACCTTTATTTAACCAGGCTAGTTGAGAACAAGTTCTCATTTACAACTGCGACCTGGCCAAGATAAAGCAAAGCAGCTCGACACAAACAACAACACAGAGTTACACATGGAATAAACAAGCGTACAGTCAATAATGCAATAGAAAAGTCTATATTCAGTGAGTGCAAATGGAGTAAGGAGGTAAGGCAATTAATAGGCCATAGTAGTGAAGTAATTACAATTTAGCAATTAAACACTGGAGTGATAGATGTGCAGATGATGATGTGCAAGTAGAGATACTGGTGTGCAAAAGAGCAACATATGGGTTATTTACAGATGGGTTGTGTACAGATGGGTTATTTACAGATGGGTTATTTACAGATGGGCTATTTACAGATGGGCTGTGTACAGATGGGCTATTTACAGATGGGCTATTTACAGATGGGCTATTTACAGATGGGCTGTGTACAGATGGGCTATGTACAGATGGGCTATGTACAGATGGGTTGTGTACAGATGGGTTATTTACAGATGGGTTATTTACAGATGGGCTGTGTACAGATGGGCTATTTACAGATGGGCTGTGTACAGATGGGCTGTGTACAGATGGGTTATTTACAGATGGGTTATTTACAGATGGGCTATTTACAGATGGGCTGTGTACAGATGGGCTATTTACAGATGGACTATTTACAGATGGGCTATTTACAGATGGGCTATTTACAGATGGGCTGTGTACAGATGGGCTATGTACAGATGGGCTATGTACAGATGGGATATTTACAGATGGGTTGTGTACAGATGGGCTATTTACAGATGGGCTGTGTACAGATGGGTTATTTACAGATGGGCTGTGTACAGATGGGCTATTTACAGATGGGTTGTACAGATGGGTTATTTACAGATGGGTTGTACAGATGGGCTATTTACAGATGGGTTGTACAGATGGGCTATTTACAAATGGGCTATTTACAGATGGAATATTTACAGATGGGCTATTTACAGATGGGCTGTGTACAGATGGGTTGTGTACAGATGGGTTATTTACAGATGGGTTATTTACAGATGGGTTGTGTACAGATGGGCTATTTACAGATGGGTTGTGTACAGATGGGCTATTTACAGATGGGTTGTGTAGAGATGGGCTATTTACAGATGGGCTATTTACAGATGGGCTATGTACAGATGGGCTATTTACAGATGGGCTGTGTACAGCTGGGCTGTGTACAGATGGGCTGTGTACAGATGGGTTATTTACAGATGGGCTGTGTACAGATGGGCTATTTCCAGATGGGCTGTGTACAGATGGGCTCTGTACAGATGGGCTGTGTACAGATGGGCTGTGTACAGATGGGCTGTGTACAGATGGGCTGTGTACAGATGGGCTATTTACAGGTGGGATGTGTACAGCTGGGCTGTGTACAGATGGGCTGTGTACAGATGGGCTGTGTACAGATGGGCTGTGTACAGATGGGCTGTGTACAGCTGGGCTGTGTACAGATGGACTGTGTACAGATGGGCTGTGTACAGATGGGTTATTTACAGATGGGTTGTGTACAGATGGGCTATTTACAGATGGGCTGTGTACAGATGGGCTATTTACAGATGGGCTGTGTACAGCTGGGCTGTGTACAGATGGGCTGTGTACAGATGGGCTGTGTACAGATGGGCTGTGTACAGATGGGCTGTGTACAGATGGGTTATTTACAGATGGGTTGTGTACAGATGGGCTGTGTACAGATGGGCTGTGTACAGATGGGCTATTTACAGATGGGCTGTGTACAGATGGGCTATTTACAGATGGGCTGTGTACAGCTGGGCTGTGTACAGATGGGCTGTGTACAGATGGGCTGTGTACAGATGGGTTATTTACAGATGGGTTGTGTACAGATGGGCTATTTACAGATGGGCTGTGTACAGATGGGCTGTGTACAGATGGGTTGTGTACAGATGGGCTGTGTACAGGTGGGCTGTGTACAGATGGGCTATTTACAGATGGGCTGTGTACAGCTGGGCTGTGTACAGATGGGCTGTGTACAGATGGGCTAATTACAGATGGGATATTTACAGATGGGCTGTGTACAGCTGCAGCGATCGGTCTGGTAAGTTGTCAGTATTGTGGTTCATCATATAACTTCAGGAGATGTTTTGCTCGTTGTGTAAAGGCTAGGCACAGTCAGACTGTCATATGTCTTGTTCTTATGCTATCTGAGTGCCTCAAACATTCAAACAAAATCAAAATTGGTGCCCCATGCCACAACATTTTTTTTGCATTTTAGATTCTCGCTGACTGTCTAGTTTTTATTTTGGTGGTTATTAGTTCTCAAAGATGATCTAATTAAAAAAATATATTGGTCCATTATCTTTTATATATACTTTAAATCTGGTTTTAGTCGTTTAAATCTTAAAAACACATTGTTTTGGGTGGGGGTAATAGCATTTCTACACACAGTAACTGCTTCCATTGCTAACTGCTACACAACTGCTTACGCCTTCACCTTGATATGCAATTTAATTGACAATAAACTTCTAAATAAAATGTTATGTAAATTGGTACAGGTACTTTGGGGCCTGGTGGTTAGAGCGTCCCTGAGCTGACAAGGTAAAACATCAGTCGTTCTGCCCCCTGAACAAGGCAGTTAACCCACTGTTCCCTGGTAGGCCGTCATTGTAAATAAGAATTTGTTCTTAACTGACTTGCCTCGTTAAATAAAAGGTAAAATAAAGAAAATTGAAAAGAAAAATGTAAACAGGAATTTAGAAAGAATTTGAATGAACAAATACCATTTTTTTGGGGGCATAGTCTCCCTGTGCATTATAACATTTTGTTTCTCTAGTTAATGAGAGAAGAAATGTGTTGAAAGCTCTCGAAACATTACGTCTAGAATACAAATGTTGTTGTTGTTTTTTTTTTGTTTGTTGGTTTTCTATGTTTGTAAAAGTGTTCTTTTATTAACTCCAGTCCAACAGCCAGAAGCATTACTGGTTCACTGTGAGTGGATTCTGTCTGGCTTCACTGAACACCAGACTGAACGAGAGCGTTAGGACGTTGATATCAGACCTGCTGGGTTCAAACACTATTCCAAATATTTCAAAATACTTTTGAGTGTTTGCTCTAGCCTCACAGGAGTGCCAGATGGGCGGGGGGGGTTTGAAAGTGTTGAGACTATTCTATTGGTCCATTAACTCAGTCAAGCTCAATCTAGCCCAGATAAAATATTTGAAATGATTTCGAATACTACTTGAACTCAGATCTGATGTTGGTATTTCTGTCATGTACCAGTCATCATCATATTCCAGTACTGTGTGTGTGTGTGTGTGTGTACTGTAAGATCCAGGGTCAACAACACGTTGCCACAGCGATTCCGCCTCGCTACACGCCATAAAGCACACAATGGCGCTGCAAAAAAGATATAAAGGACGGAAACGACGGTTGTCGTTAGTTCTCAACGGAAGAGCAACCTCACCCCAAGACTTTCCTTATAGATGACCTTCACAGAGGGACAGCGGGGGGTAGATGAGGGGAGAAAGGGAAAGGGAGGAATTTTATTTAGCAATATTTTATTCGGACTTAAAGTACGCGCTACACTCTGTGAGAGGATCGAAGCCTTGCTTGGTGTTTGTCCACATAAAGCGGAGATATCTGGCCATAAATAAAACAGCTACTACTCCGGCTCAGAGCCATATAAACAGCAAAAAAAAAAAGAAACGTCCCTTTTTCAGGACCCCTGGTCTTTCAAAGATAATTAGTTAAAAATCCAAATAACTTCACAGATCTTCATTGTAAAGGGTTTAAACACTGTTTCCCATGCTTGTTCAATGAACCATAAACAATTAATGAACATGCACCTGTGGAACGGTCGTTAAGACACTAACAGCTTACAGATGGTAGGCAATTAAGGTCCCAGTTATGAAAACTTAGGACACTAAAGAGGCCTTTCTACTGACTCTGAAAAACACCAAAAGAAAGATGCCCAGGGTCCCTGGTCATCTGCGTGAACGTGCCTTAGGCAGGCTGCAAGGAGGTATGAGGACTGCAGATGTGGTCAGGGCAATAAATTGCAATGTCCGTACTGTGAGACGCCTAAGACAGCGCTACAGGGAGACAGGACAGACAGCTGATCGTCCTCGCAGTGGCAGACCACGTGTAACAACACCTGCACAGGATCGGTACATCCGAACATCACACCTGCGGGACAGGTACAGGATGGCAACAACAACTGCCCGAGTTACACCAGGAACACATAATCCCTCCATCAGTGCTGACTGTCCGCAATAGGCTGAGAGAGGCTGGACTGAGGGCTTGTAGGCCTGTTGTAAGGCAGGTCCTCACCAGACATCACTGGCAACAACGTCGCCTATGGGCACAAACCCACCGTCGCTGGACCAGACAGGACTGGCAAAAAGTGCACTTCACTGACGAGTCGTGGTTTTGTCTCACCAGTGGTGATGTTCGGACTCACGTTTATCGTCGAAGGAATGAGCGTTACACCGAGGCCTGTACTCTGGAGCGGGATCGATTTGGAGGTGGAGGGTCCGTCATGGTCTGGGGCGGTGTGTCACAGCATCATCGGACTGAGCTTGTTGTCATTGCAGGCAATCTCAACGCTGTGTATTACAGGGAAGACATCCTCCTCCCTCATGTGGTACCCTTCCTGCAGGCTCATCCTGACATGACCCTCCAGCATGACAATGCCACCAGCCATACTGCTCGTTCTGTGCGTGATTTCCTGCAAGACAGGAATGTCAGTGTTCT
Organism: Salmo trutta; assembly: GCF_901001165.1. NCBI lineage: Eukaryota > Metazoa > Chordata > Actinopteri > Salmoniformes > Salmonidae > Salmo > Salmo trutta. The sequence goes on from NC_042960.1 coordinate 70,643,007, forward strand.
GCCATGGCCAGCGAAGAGCCCGGATCTCAATCCCATTGAGCACGTCTGGGACCTGTTGGATCGGAGGGTGAGGGCTAGGGCCATTCCCCCCCAGAAATGTCCAGGAACTTGCATGTGCCTTGGTGGAAGAGTGGGGTAACATCTCACAGCAAGAACTGGCAAATCTGGTGCAGTCCATGAGGAGGAGATGCACTGCAGTACTTAATGCAGCTGGTGGCCACACCAGATACTGACTGTTACTTTTGATTTTGACCCTCCCTTTGTTCAGGGACACATTATTCCATTTCTGTTAGTCACATGTCTGTGGAACTTGTTCAGTTTATGTCTCAGTTGTTGAATCTTGTCATGTTCATACAAATATTTACACACGTTAAGTTTGCTTAAAATAAACGCAGTTGACAGTGCGAGGACGTTTCTTTTTTTGCTGAGTTTATTCACATCTATATGCAGGTCTGTGCTTCTGCTCTTCTGATTGATGTTCGATCCGTCCGTTAGGCACCGGAACATATGAGGAATGTTTCATGTCTTCAGTCTGATACGAGGAACTGAGCAGTCTACTAGTAGTGCACTACTTCTCTATGGGGCTCTGGTCCAAAGTAGTGCACTACTTCTCTATGGGGCTCTGGTCCAAAGTAGTGCACTACTTCTCTATGGGGCTCTGGTCCAAGGTGAAGGCCTTGGCGGAATGGTGCCAAGAATATAACCTCTCCTTCAACGTCAACAAAACGAAGGAGCCGATCGTGGACTTCAGGAAACAGCAGAGGGAGCATGTCCCCTATCCACATCGAAGGGACAGCAGTGGAGAAGGTGAAAATGTGAATGTGTCTCTTGTCTGTCACCTTGATTAATCAAAATCCTCTCGATCTGTGTGCACCTACTAGATTGTAGCAACCTCATGATGGGTACAAGGGAACATTCTAGTATCATGTAGTATCCTAACCTATCGATGTTAACATTGAGCTGGGTGAATGACAATATAAATGACAGTCATCCAATATGCTGTATATGTCACGAATCCCACCGAAGGCGGCTCCCCTGCCTGTTCGCGCGGTACTCTGTTTTGTTTGGTCTTATTGGTTGCACCTGTTCCCTGTTTTGTTTCTTGATTTGTGTTTATTTAAGCCTGTTAAACCCGCCCAGGTTCGTGCGGGATTATTTCACTGTTTTGTTTTGGATGTGCTGGCTGACGCCTTATTTTCTCTCCGGACTGTTTTGCCCTGTGTGTTGGGTTGGTCTTTCTTATTACGCGCCATTTTGTTTTGGCGTGACCGTGTTGTGCCAGAGAAAATAAAGACGTGACAGTTCCCTGTAGCTCAGTTGGTAGAGCATGGTGTTTTGCAATGCCAGGGTTGTGGGTTCGATTCCCACGGGGGGGCCAGTACAAAAAAGAAAAAAATGCATGAAAAGAAATGTATGAAGTGTATGTATTCACTACTGTAAGTCGCTCTGGATAAGAGCGTCTGCTAAATGACTAAAAATGTAAAAATGTACCCTCTGCGCCTGACTCCAACCACCTAGAATCCTTGACAGTATAGAAACAAGGCCACTACTGGTGTGGTTGAATATATTCTGCCACTCTGTGACTATTGTATTCTTGTTGTCTCTGCCTTATATATATATCAAAAAGGTGGCATATGAACTAATACAATGCAATTATCACAACCACAGGTCGTCATAGGGCTTTCCCCCCCCTGGCTTGGCTTCCCCATTGATTTTAACCACGCACTGATACTGTGACCCGTTTCCTTGAATAATAATTGAGCTCTGTTTGCAGACAACACAACAGAAAGAGAAAAGACTCCATATCTGTTGATGCTATTAAACACCCTCTTTTGTTCTCTCGTGCCTAATGATCCATGTATGCCGTCTAGGGCTGTGTGTGTGTGTCTGTTTGTGTATAAAACTCTATGGATCTGCACGTCTTTTAACGCACACACATCTTCATAACCTATCTTTCCTGTTAAATGGTGGTGGTTTGCCCTGGAGGCTAAATTATGTTGGCTACTAGCAGGGTTTATAAAGAAGGCTGGACCTCAAAAATGTTTCTCTCTGAATGACCCAGCTATCCCTCCCTCTACCTCTCTGTTATCTCCCCCTCCAGGCCTATCCTGCTGCTACAATCGCCTGAAGCCTGGTCACACCCATTCACATTCACATTCTCTCTCTCTCTCTCTCTCTCTCTCTTTCTCTCTCTCATTAGCTAGTGACAGTATTAAACAGATCATTTCAAAAGGTTATTCGCCACATTGTCCTATATTTATTTATTTTAATCCGAGGTCCCCGTCCCCGCAGGAGGCCTTTTGCCTTTTGGTGGTAATAATAATATACATTGAACAAAAATATAACAACAAATTCTAAGATTTTACTGAGTTACAGTTAATTTAAGGAACTCATTTGATTTAAATTAATTTTAAAAATGTTAAATTCATTAGGTCTTAATCCTGGATTTCACATGACTGGGAATACAGATATGCCCTAATCTATGGATTTCACATGACTGGGAATACAGATATGCCCTAATCTATGGATTTCACATGTCTGGGAATACAGATATGCCCTAATCTATGGATTTCACATGACTGGGAATACAGATATTCATCTGTTGGTCATAGATAACTTTAAAAGAAAAAGGTAGGGGGCGTGGATCAGAAAACCAGTCAGTATCTGACCACCATTTAGCCTCATGCAGCGCGACACATCTCCTTCACATAGAGTTGATCAGGCTGTTGATTGTGGCCTGTGGAATGTTGTCCCACTCCTCATCAATGGCTATATAAATATATTGATATATATTGAGATACAGTACCAGTCAATAGTTTGGACACACCTACTCATTCAAGGGTTTTTCTTTATTTTTACTATTTTCTACATTGTACAATAATAGTGAAGACATCAAAACTATGAAATAACACATATGGAATCATGTAGTAACCAAAAAAGTGTTAAACAAATCAAAATATATTTGGTATTTGAGATTCTTCAAAGTAGCCACCCTTTGCCTTGATGACAGCTTTGCACACTCTTGGCATTCTCTCAACCAGCTTCATGAGGTAGTCACCTGGAAGGTGTGCCTTGTTAAAATATCATTTGTGGAATTCCTTTCCTTCTTAATGCATTTCAGCCAATCAGTTGTGTTGTGACAAAGTAGGGGGGGTTATACAGAAGAAGCCCTATTTGGTAAAAGACCAAGTCCATATTATGGCAAGAACAGCTCAAATAAGCAAAGAGAAACGACAGTCCATCATTACTTTAAGACATGAAGGTCAGTCAATATGGAAAATTTCAAGAACTTTGAACGTTTCTTCAAGTGCAGTCACAAAAACCATCAAGCACTATGATGAAACTGGCTCTCATGAGGACCGCCACAGGAAAGGAAGACCCAGAGTTACCTCTGCTGCAGAGGATAAGTTCATTAGAGTAAACTGCACCTCAGATTGCAGCCCAAATAAATGCTTCACAGAGTTCAAGTAACTGACACATCTCAACATCAACTGTTCAGAGGAGACTGTGTGAATCAGGCCTTCATGGTCAAATTCCTGCAAAGAAACCACTACTAAAGGACACCAATAATAAGAAGAGACTTGGTTGGGCCAAGAAACACGAGCAATGGACATTAGACCGGTGGAAATCTGTCCTTTGGTCTGGAGTCCAAACTGGAGATTTTTGATTCCAACCGCCATGGCTTTGTGAGACTCAGAGTAGGTGAACGGATGATCTCTGCATGTGCTGTTCCCACCGTGAAGCATGGAGGAGGAGGTGTGATGGTGTGGGGGTGCTTTACTGGTGACACTGTCTGTGATCACCCGACCTCAACCCAAATGGTTTGGGATGAGTTGGACCGCAGAGTGAAGAAAAAGCAGCCAACAAGTGCTCAGCATAGGTGGGAACTCCTTCAAGACTGTTGGAAAAGCATTCCAGGTGACTACCTCATGAAGCTGGTTGAGAGAATGCCAAGAGTAAAGAATCTAAAATATAAAATATATTTTGATTTGTTTACCACTTTTTTGGTTACTACATGATTCCATATGTGTTATTTCATAGTTTTGATGTCTTCACTATTATTCTACAATGTAGAAAATAGTAAAAATGAAGAAAAACCCTTGAATAAGTAGGTGTGTCCAGACTTTTGACTGGTACTGTATGTCAATTAGATATTTCTGTATTTCTAAAAATATGTTTTCTATTTTTTCATGATGAGGTATTGTGATGTCATTATGGGGTATTGTGATGTCATTATGGGGTATTGTGATGTCATTATGGGGTATTGTGATGTCATTATGGGGTATTGTGATGTCAATATTGGTCTATTGTGTGTAGATGGATGAGACAGAAAAAAAAATATTTAATACATTTTGAATTCAGGCTGTAACACAACAAAATGTGGAATAAGTCACAGGGTATGAATACTTTCTGAAGGCACTGCGTATGCTTTCACTTCAAAAGAGCACAGATGACCAGTATTTTCTGTGTTTCCTGTAGAAGACTATGCACACCCTCACACACACACATGAACTGAACAGACATTTGTGTCGTCACATGAGAGTGGGACAGGAGAGCGCCAGAGCAACAGTCTCTAAGAGCGAGCGACAGTCTCTAAGAGACTCTAAGACTCTAACCTGGTCCCGTGTGGCTCAGTTGGTAGAGCATGGTGTTTGCAACGCCAGGGTTGTGGGTTCGATTCCCATGGGGGACCAGAACGAAAAAAAGAAGAACAAAAAAAAGAAAATGTATGCATTCACTACTGTAAGTTGCTCTGGATAAGAGCGTCTGCTAAATGACTAAAATGAAAATGTAACCTGTCACTGTCTAACACGGTGAGTGAATGGCTTCATTCAACCAGCCAGCTTGCTGTTCTCCTCACTCTGCTTTATTCACCTAAGTAATGGATAACGGTACATTGTGGCTCTAGGGAGGATACTGAACTGCAGAGATCTACACTAAGACTATTCTAGTTAAGATAAGACTTTCCACTAAGACTATTATAGTTAAGATAAGACGTTCAGTCTCCTTGCTGACTATCCATTAGGACATGCCACTCTCTGACCTTACAGTGACTCCATCTCTTAAAGAGTCACTAATAGTCTGTACTTCTATAACTAGGACATTGTGACAGTTGGCAACCGGCAGGTTGTAGTTAACAAATCCTAGACCGTGTAGTTAACAAATCCTAGACCGTGTAGTTAACAAATCCTAGACCGTGTAATTACCAAATCCTAGACCGTGTAATTACCAAATCCTAGACCATGAGACCTTGTAGTTACCAAATCCTAGACCATGAGACCATGTAGCTACCAAATCCTAGACCGTGTAGTTACCAAATCCTAGACCGTGAGACCTTGTAGTTACCAAATCCTAGACCGTGAGACCTTGTAATTACCAAATCCTAGACCGTGAGACCTTGTAGTTACCAAATCCTAGACCGTGAGACCGTGTAGTTACCAAATCCTAGACCTTGAGACCTTGTAGTTACCAAATCCTAGACCGTGAGACCGTGTAGTTACCAAATCCTAGACCTTGAGACCTTGTAGTTACCAAATCCTAGACCGTGAGACCGTGTAGTTACCAAATCCTAGACCTTGAGACCTTGTAGTTACCAAATCCTAGACCGTGAGACTGTGTAATTACCAAATCCTAGACCGTGTAGTTACCAAATCCTAGACCTTGACCGTGAGACCGTGCAATAAAAAAATAAATAAAAAAATTACCAAATCCTAGACCGTGTAGTTACCAAATCCTAGACCTTGACCATGAGACCTTGCAATTACCAAATCCTAGACCGTGAGACCTTGTAGTTACCAAATCCTAGACCATGAGACTGTGTAGTTACCAAATCCTAGACATTGAGACCTTGTAGTTATCAAATCCTAGACCGTGAGACCGTGTAGTTACCAAATCCTAGACCTTATAATTACCAAATCCTAGACCGTGAGACCGTGTAGTTACCAAATCCTAGACCTTGAGACCTTGTAGTTACCAAATCCTAGACCTTGAAACCTTGTAGTTACCAAATCCTAGACCGTGAGACCGTGTAGTTACCAAATCCTAGACCGTATAATTACCAAATCCTAGACCATGAGACCGTGTAGTTACCAAATCCTAGACCGTGAGACCTTGTAGTTACCAAATCCTAGACCATGAGACTGTGTAGTTACCAAATCCTAGACATTAAGACCTTGTAGTTATCAAATCCTAGACCGTGAGACCGTGTAGTTACCAAATCCTAGACCTTATAATTACCAAATCCTAGACCGTGAGACCGTGTAGTTACCAAATCCTAGACCTTGAGACCTTGTAGTTTCCAAATCCTAGACCTTGAGACCTTGTAGTTACCAAATCCTAGACCGTGAGACCGTGTAGTTACCAAATCCTAGACCGTATAATTACCAAATCCTAGACCATGAGACCGTGTAGTTACCAAATCCTAGACCATGAGACCTTGTAGTTACCAAATCCTAGACCATGAGACCTTGTAGTTACCAAATCCTAGACCATGAGACCGTGTAGTTACCAAATCCTAGACCTTGAGACCTTGTAGTTACCAAATCCTAGACCTTGAGACCTTGTAGTTACCAAATCCTAGACCGTGAGACCGTGTAGTTACCAAATCCTAGACCGTATAATTACCAAATCCTAGACCGTGTAGTTACCAAATCCTAGACCGTATAATTACCAAATCCTAGACCATGAGACCGTGTAGTTACCAAATCCTAGACCGTGAGACCTTGTAGTTACCAAATCCTAGACCATGAGACTGTGTAGTTACCAAATCCTAGACATTGAGACCTTGTAGTTATCAAATCCTAGACCGTGAGACCGTGTAGTTACCAAATCCTAGACCATGAGACCGTGTAGTTACCAAATCCTAGACCATGAGACCTTGTAGTTACCAAATCCTAGACCATGAGACCTTGTAGTTACCAAATCCTAGACCATGAGACCGTGTAGTTACCAAATCCTAGACCGTGAGACCTTGTAATTACCAAATCCTAGACCGTGAGACCTTGTAGTTACCAAATCCTAGACCGTGAGACCGTGTATTTACCAAATCCTAGACCTTGAGACCTTGTAGTTACTAAATTCTAGACCGTGAGACCGTGTAGTTACCAAATCCTAGACCTTGAGACCTTGTAGTTACCAAATCCTAGACCGTGAGACTGTGTAATTACCAAATCCTAGACCGTGAGACCGTGTAGTTACCAAATCCTAGACCGTATAATTACCAAATCCTAGACCATGAGACCGTGTAGTTACCAAATCCTAGACCTTGAGACCTTGTAGTTACCAAATCCTAGACCTTGAGACCTTGTAGTTACCAAATCCTAGACCGTGAGACCGTGTAGTTACCAAATCCTAGACCGTATAATTACCAAATCCTAGACCATGAGACCGTGTAGTTACCAAATCCTAGACCGTGAGACCTTGTAGTTACCAAATCCTAGACCATGAGACTGTGTAGTTACCAAATCCTAGACATTGAGACCTTGTAGTTATCAAATCCTAGACCGTGAGACCGTGTAGTTACCAAATCCTAGACCGTGAGACCGTGTAGTTACCAAATCCTAGACCGTATAATTACCAAATCCTAGACCATGAGACCGTGTAGTTACCAAATCCTAGACCATGAGACCTTGTAGTTACCAAATCCTAGACCATGAGACCTTGTAGTTACCAAATCCTAGACCATGAGACCGTGTAGTTACCAAATCCTAGACCGTGAGACCTTGTAATTACCAAATCCTAGACCGTGAGACCTTGTAGTTACCAAATCCTAGACCGTGAGACCGTGTATTTACCAAATCCTAGACCTTGAGACCTTGTAGTTACTAAATCCTAGACCGTGAGACCGTGTATTTACCAAATCCTAGACCTTGAGACCTTGTAGTTACTAAATCCTAGACCGTGAGACCGTGTAGTTACCAAATCCTAGACCTTGAGACCTTGTAGTTACCAAATCCTAGACCGTGAGACTGTGTAATTACCAAATCCTAGACCTTGAGACCTTGTAGTTACCAAATCCTAGACCGTGAGACCGTGTAGTTACCAAATCCTAGACCGTATAATTACCAAATCCTAGACCGTGAGACCGTGTAGTTACCAAATCCTAGACCGTATAATTACCAAATCCTAGACAATGAGACCGTGTAGTTACCAAATCCTAGACCGTGAGAACTTGTAATTACCAAATCCTAGACCGTGAGACCGTATAATTACCAAATCCTAGACCGTGAGCAGTTTAGGCACTTTAACCCTTAAATTCCTCCAGCGTTCAGGACTGTGGTTATCATAGTGGGGTGACAGGTGAAAGGTCATAGTATGTGATCGTTCCTACCTGAGCCCAGGCTTTCCTCCAGCATTCAGGACTGTGATGGCTGTACTCCTGCTGAGCCCAGGTAGAGCAGTTCAGGTGAGACACATCGCAGTATGCTGTGCCCCGCCCACCCATCTCAGAGTCCATCTTGAAGAGCCAGCGCCTCACCTCCATGTGGTCTGTCATCAGCTGGGCCAGGGTTTCATGGAGCTGGGGAGAGAGGAGAGGGGGAGAGAGAGATCAGACCAAACCAAACACAATTAGACCCAACCAAATCATGAGAAAACAAAAAGATAATTACTTGACACATTGGAAAGAATCAATAAAAAACCAGAGCAAACTAGAATGCTATCTGTCCCTAAACAGAGAGTACAAATTGGCAGAATACCTGACTACTGTGACTGACCCAAACTTAAGGAAAGCTTTGACTATGTACAGACTCAGTGAGCATAGCCTTGCTATTGAGAAAGGCCGCCGTAGGCAGACCTGGCTCTCAAGAGAAGACAGGCTATGTGCAACACTGCCCACAAATTGAGGTGGAAACTGAGCTGCACTTCCTAACCTCCTGCCAAATGTATGACCATATTAGAGACACATATTTCCCCTCAGATTACACAGATCCACAAAGATTTCGAAAACAAATTCATTTTTGATAAACTCCCATATCTACTGGGTGAAATACCACAGTGTTCCATCACAGCAGCAAGATGTGTGACCTGCAGCCACAAGAAAAGGGCAACCAGTGAAGAACAAACACCATTGTAAATACAACCCATATTTATGTTTATTTATTTTCCCTTTTGTACTTTAACTATTTGCACATTGTTACAACACTGTATATAAACATAATAGGACATGAAATGTCTTTATTCTTTTGGAACTTTTGTGAGTGTAAATGTTTACTGGTAATTGTAATTGTTTCCTTCACCTTTATTATCGACTTCACTTGCTTTGGCAATGTTAACATACAGTATGATTCCCATACCAATACAGTATGTTTCCCATACCAATACAGTATGATTCCCATTCCAATACAGTATGATTCCCATACCAATACAGTATGATTCCCATACCAATACAGTATGATTCCCATACCAATACAGTATGATTCCCATACCAATACAGTATGTTTCCCATACCAATACAGTATGATTCCCATACCAATACAGTATGATTCCCATACCAATACAGTATGTTTCCCATACCAATACAGTATGTTTCCCATACCAATACAGTATGTTTCCCATACCAATACAGTATGTTTCCCATACCAATACAGTATGATTCCCATACCAATACAGTATGTTTCCCATACCAATACAGTATGATTCCCATATCAATACAGTATGTTTCCCATACCAATACAGTATGTTTCCCATACCAATACAGTATGTTTCCCATACCAATACAGTATGATTCCCATACCAATACAGTATGATTCCCATACCAATACAGTATGATTCCCATACCAATACAGCATGTTTCCCATACCAATACAGTATGATTCCCATACCAATACAGTATGTTTCCCATACCAATACAGTATGTTTCCCATACCAATACAGTATGTTTCCCATACCAATACAGTATGATTCCCATACCAATACAGTATGTTTCCCATACCAATACAGTATGTTTCCCATACCAATACAGTATGTTTCCATACCAATACAGTATTTCCCATACCAATACAGTATGTTTCCCATACCAATACAATATGTTTCCCATACCAATACAGTATGATTCCCATACCAATACAGTATGTTTCCCATACCAATACAGTATGTTTCCCATACCAATACAGTATGTTTCCCATACCAATACAGTATGTTTCCCATACCAATACAGTATGATTCCCATACCAATACAGTATGTTTCCCATACCAATACAGTATGATTCCCATACCAATACAGTATGTTTCCTATACCAATACAGTATGTTTCCCATACCAATACAGTATGTTTCCCATACCAATACAGTATGTTTCCCATACCAATACAGTATGTATCCCATACCAATAAAGCCATTTGAATTTAATTGAATTGATATAGAGAGAAGAAGAATACCTGTTGAATTGATATAGAGAGAAGAAGAATACCTGTTGAATTGATATAGAGAGAAGAAGAATACCTGTTGAATTGATAGAGAGAGAAGAAGAATACCTGTTGAATTGATAGAGAGAGAAGAAGAATACCTGTTGAATTGATAGAGAGAGAAGAAGAATACCTGTTGAATTGATAGAGAGAGAAGAAGAATACCTGTTGAATTGATATAGAGAGAAGAAGAAGAATACCTGTTGAATTGATATAGAGAGAAGAAGAATACCTGTTGAATTGATATAGAGAGAAGAAGAATACCTGTTGAATTGATATAGAGAGAAGAAGAAGAATACCTGTTGAATTGATATAGAGAGAAGAAGAATACCTGTTGAATTGATAGAGAGAGAAGAAGAAGAATACCTGTTGAATTGATAGAGAGAGAAGAAGAATACCTGTTGAATTGATAGAGAGAGAAGAAGAAGAATACCTGTTGTAAGGAGTATATGTCCCACTGTCCTGGGGGCACGGTGACCCCTGCGCCAGTAAAGATCCTCCTGCCTCCGGACTTGGTGCTGTAGAGCCGGGCCACAGCAGGTTCTGGCCCCAGGAGGGGAACCCCCAGCTCATCAGCCACCGCCAGGTCATCTAAGTGGGCCACACCGCCCACCATGTAGGCATGCTGACCCTGGATCAGGTTACGGATTCGTCGTAGGGTTCGAGGGCTGTACTTCAACAGCGTGGACAGACACATGTTGTGGGTCTAGATGGAGCGGAGAGGAAGATAATTTAAAAAAATGGAGTGTCTATTTGTCTTTTGGGGGCGGGGGTTTCTCAGACAGGTACATGCAGGGTGAAATTGAAGGATTATGGGTACTGGCTAACCTGAGCCAGGCTAGTAGGTTGTGATTTCTACTTACAGGCCCTTCCCAACAATACAAAGAGAAAAAAATGTTTTCACTAACTATAGTATTTAACAGTCTTATGGCTTGGGGTTAACAGCTGTTCAGGGTCCTTTTCGTTCCATACTTGGTGCACTGGTACTGTTTGCCATGTGGTAACAGAGAGAACAGTCTATGACTTGGGTGGCTGAAGACTCTGACCATTTTTAACGCCTTCCTCTGACACCGCCTGGTATCGAGGTCCTGGATGGCAGGGTGTCGGCCCCAGTGATGTACTGGGCTGTACGCACTACCCTCTGTAGGGCCTTCCTCTGACACCGCCTGGTATAGAGGTCCTGGATGGCAGGGAGTCGGCCCCAGTGATGTACTGGGCTGTACGCACTACCCTCTGTAGCGCCTTGCTGTCGGATGCCAAGCAGTTGCCATACCAAGCTGTGATGCAGCCAGTCAAGATGCTCTCAATGGTGCAGCTAAAAATCTTTTTGAGGTTCTGAGGGCCCCTGCCAAATCTTTTCAGCTTCCTGAGGAGAAAAAGGTGTTGTCATGCCCTCTTTACAACTGTCTTGGTGTGTGTGGACTTTGATAATTCCTTAGTGATGTGGACACCAAGGAACTTGAAGCCCTCGACAAGCTCCACTACAGCCCCTCTGTTTCCTGTAGTCCACGATAATCTCCTTTGTCTTGCTGACGTTGAGGGAGAGGTTGTTGTCCTGGCTCCACACTGACAGGTCTCTGACCTCCTTCCTGTAGGCTTACTCGGCAAACTTAATGATGATGTTGGAAGTCGTGGGGGAACAGGGAGTACAGGAGGGGACTAAGCATGCACCCTTTATTGGTACACGTGTTAAGGGTCAGTTTGATGGATGTGTTGTTGCCTACCCTCACCACATGGGGGCGGCCTGTCAGAAAGTCCAGGATCCAGTTGCAGAGGAAGGTGTTTAATCACAGGGTCCTTAACTTACAGAGTCTGACAAGGTAAAAATATGTTGCTCTGCCCATGAGCAAGGCAGCTGAAAACAAACACTTTACATGTTCTGTTTTAAGTTATGTTCAGTGTTGATGAAAACTCTCTTGGTAAATAATATAGTCTACAGGTTATAGGGAAATTGGATACCTAGTCTGCTGAACAACTGAATGGAGTCAACTGAAAAGTATCTTCTGCATTTAACCTCTGAATCAGAGAGGTGCCTTAATCAATATGATTGGTGTCCAGGGAGCAGCTGTTGGGGGTTTTACTGCTTAAGGGAAGAACAACAGTTTTTTCCACCTTGCCAGCTCTGGGATTTGAACAAGTGACCTTTCGTTTACTACCCCACGCTTTTAACCCCTAGGCTACCTGCCGCCCCTCTAACCGCTAGGCTACCTGCCGCCCCTCTAACCGCTAGCTACCTGCCGCCCCTCTAACCGCTAGGCTACCTGCCACCCCTCTAACCGCTAGGCTACCTGCCGCCCCTCTAACCGCTAGGCTACCTGCCGCTCCTTAACGGCTAGGCTACCTGCCGCCCCTTAACGGCTAGGCTACCTGCCGCCCCTTAACGGCTAGGCTACCTGCCGCCCCTTAACCGCTAGGCTACCTGCCTCCCCTTAACCGCTAGGCTACCTGCCGCCCCTTAACCGCTAGGCTACCTGCCGCCCCTTAACCGCTAGGCTACCTGCCGCCCCTTAACCGCTAGGCTACCTGCCCCCCATAACCACTAGGCTACCTGCCGCCCCTCTAACCGCTAGGCTACCTGCCTCCCCTTAACCACTAGGCTACCTGCCGCCCCTTAACCGCTAGGCTACCTGCCTCCCCTTAACCACTAGGCTACCTGCCTCCCCTCTAACCGCTAGGCTACCTGCCCCCCCTTAACAGCTAGGCTACCTGCCGCCCCTCTAACCGCTAGGCTACCTGCCTCCTTTTAACAGCTAGGCTACCTGCCGCCCCTTAACCGCTAGGCTACCTGCCGCCCCTCTGACCGCTAGGCTACCTGCCTCCCCTTAACCGCTAGGCTACCTGCCGCCCCTTAACCGCTAGGCTACCTGCCGCCCCTTAACCGCTAGGCTACCTGCCGCCCCTTAACCGCTAGGCTACCTGCCCCCCCTCTAACCGCTAGGCTACCTGCCCCCCCTCTAACCGCTAGGCTACCTGCCCCCCTTAACCACTAGGCTACCTGCCTCCCCTTAACCCCTAGGCTACCTGCCACCCCTCTAACCGCTAGGCTACCTGCCGCCCCTCTAACCGCTAGGCAACCTGCCACCCCTCTAACCGCTAGGCTACCTGCCGCCCCTCTAACCGCTAGGCTACCTGCCGCTCCTTAACGGCTAGGCTACCTGCCGCACCTTAACCGCTAGGCTACCTGCCGCCCCTCTAACCGCTAGGCTACCTGCCGCCCCTTAACCGCTAGGCTACCTGCCGCCCCTCTAACCGCTAGGCTACCTGCCTCCTTTTAACCGCTAGGCTACCTGCCGCCCCTTAACCGCTAGGCTACCTGCCGCCCCTTAACTGCTAGGCTACCTGCCGCCCCTCTAACCGCTAGGCTACCTGCCGCCCCTCTAACCGCTAGGCTACCTGCCTCCCCTTAACCGCTAGGCTACCTGCCGCCCCTTAACCCTAACCCCCCCCCCAACAGAACAGAGGGTAGAGGAAGTAGATAACTGTGGTGGTCCCCCAGCCCCCCCCCCCTAACAGAACAGAGGGTAGAGGAAGTAGATAACTGTGGTGGTCCCCCAGCCCCCCCCCCCCTAACAGAACAGAGGGTAGAGGAAGTAGATAACTGTGGTGGTCCCCCAGCCCCTCCCCCCCAACAGAACAGAGGGTAGAGGAAGTAGATAACTGTGATGGTCCCCCAGCCCCCCCCCCTAACAGAACAGAGGGTAGAGGAAGTAGATAACTGTGGTGGTCCCCCAGCCCTCCCCCCCCCTAACAGAACAGAGGGTAGAGGAAGTAGATAACTGTGGTGGTCCCCCCCCCTAACAGAACAGAGGGTAGAGGAAGTAGATAACTGTGGTGGTCCCCCCCCCCCTAACAGAACAGAGGGTAGAGGAAGTAGATAACTGTGGTGGTCCCCCCCCCCTAACAGAACAGAGGGTAGAGGAAGTAGATAACTGTGGTGGTCCCCCCCCCCTAACAGAACAGAGGGTAGAGGAAGTAGATAACTGTGGTGGTCCCCCAGCCCCCCCCTAACAGAACAGAGGGTAGAGGAAGTAGATAACTGTGGTGGTCCCCCCCCCCCTAACAGAACAGAGGGTAGAGGAAGTAGATAACTGTGGTGGTCCCCCAGCCCCCCCCTCCCCCCTAACAGAACAGAGGGTAGAGGAAGTAGATAACTGTGATGGTCCCCCAGCCCCCCCCCCCCTAACAGAACAGAGGGTAGAGGAAGTAGATAACTGTGGTGGTCCCCCCCCCCCCTAACAGAACAGAGGGTAGAGGAAGTAGATAACTGTGGTGGTCCCCCAGCCCCCCCCCCCAAACAGAACAGAGGGTAGAGGAAGTAGATGACTGTGGTGGTCCCCCAGCCCACCCCCCCTAACAGAACAGAGGGTAGAGGAAGTAGATAACTGTGGTGGTCCCCCAGCCCCCCCCCCCCCTAACAGAACAGAGGGTAGAGGAAGTAGATAACTGTGGTGGTCCCCCAGCCCCCCCCTAACAGAACAGAGGGTAGAGGAAGTAGATAACTGTGGTGGTCCCCCCCCCCCTAACAGAACAGAGGGTAGAGGAAGTAGATAACTGTGGTGGTCCCCCAGCCCCCCCCCCCTAACAGAACAGAGGGTAGAGGAAGTAGATAACTGTGGTGGTCCCCCAGCCCCCCCCCCCCTAACAGAACAGAGGGTAGAGGAAGTAGATAACTGTGGTGGTCCCCCAGCCCCCCCCCCCCTAACAGAACAGAGGGTAGAGGAAGTAGATAACTGTGGTGGTCCCCCAGCCCCCCCCTAACAGAACAGAGGGTAGAGGAAGTAGATAACTGTGGTGGTCCCCCAGCCCCCCCCCCCCTAACAGAACAGAGGGTAGAGGAAGTAGATAACTGTGGTGGTCCCCCCCCCCCCTAACAGAACAGAGGGTAGAGGAAGTAGATAACTGTGGTGGTCCCCCCCCCTAACAGAACAGAGGGTAGAGGAAGTAGATAACTGTGGTGGTCCCCCCCCCCCCTAACAGAACAGAGGGTAGAGGAAGTAGATAACTGTGGTGGTCCCCCAGCCCCCCCTCCCCCCTAACAGAACAGAGGGTAGAGGAAGTAGATAACTGTGGTGGTCCCCCAGCCCCCTAACAGAACAGAGGGTAGAGGAAGTAGATAACTGTGGTGGTCCCCCAGCCCCCCCCCCCTAACAGAACAGAGGGTAGAGGAAGTAGATAACTGTGGTGGTCCCCCCCCCCCCTAACAGAACATAGGGTAGAGGAAGTAGATAACTGTGGTGGTCCCCCAGCCCCCTAACAGAACAGAGGGTAGAGGAAGTAGATAACTGTGGTGGTCCCCCCCCCTAACAGAACAGAGGGTAGAGGAAGTAGATAACTGTGGTGGTCCCCCAGCACCCCCCCCCCCCCTAACAGAACAGAGGGTAGAGGAAGTAGATAACTGTGGTGGTCCCCCCCCCTAACAGAACAGAGGGTAGAGGAAGTAGATAACTGTGGTGGTCCCCCCCCCCCCTAACAGAACAGAGGGTAGAGGAAGTAGATAACTGTGGTGGTCCCCCAGCCCCCCCCCCCCTAACAGAACAGAGGGTAGAGGAAGTAGATAACTGTGGTGGTCCCCCCCCCCCCTAACAGAACAGAGGGTAGAGGAAGTAGATAACTGTGGTGGTCCCCCAGCCCCCCCCCCCCTAACAGAACAGAGGGTAGAGGAAGTAGATAACTGTGGTGGTCCCCCCCCCTAACAGAACAGAGGGTAGAGGAAGTAGATAACTGTGGTGGTCCCCCAGCCCCCCCCCCCCTAACAGAACAGAGGGTAGAGGAAGTAGATAACTGTGGTGGTCCCCCCCCCCTAACAGAACAGAGGGTAGAGGAAGTAGATAACTGTGGTGGTCCCCCAGCCCCCCCCCCTAACAGAACAGAGGGTAGAGGAAGTAGATAACTGTGGTGGTCCCCCAGCCCCCCCCCCCTAACAGAACAGAGGGTAGAGGAAGTAGATAACTGTGGTGGTCCCCCAGCCCCCCCCCCCTAACAGAACAGAGGGTAGAGGAAGTAGATAACTGTGGTGGTCCCCCAGCCCCCCCCCCTAACAGAACAGAGGGTAGAGGAAGTAGATACTGTGGTGGTCCCCCAGCCCCCCCCCCCTAACAGAACAGAGGGTAGAGGAAGTAGATAACTGTGGTGGTCCCCCCCCCCCCCTAACAGAACAGAGGGTAGAGGAAGTAGATAACTGTGGTGGTCCCCCAGCCCCCCCCCTAACAGAACAGAGGGTAGAGGAAGTAGATAACTGTGGTGGGCCCCCCCCCCCCTAACAGAACAGAGGGTAGAGGAAGTAGATAACTGTGGTGGTCCCCCAGCCCCCCCCCCTAACAGAACAGAGGGTAGAGGAAGTAGATAACTGTGGTGGTCCCCCCCCCCCCCCCTAACAGAACAGAGGGTAGAGGAAGTAGATAACTGTGGTGGTCCCCCAGCCCCCCCCCTAACAGAACAGAGGGTAGAGGAAGTAGATAACTGTGGTGGTCCCCCAGCCCCCCCCCCCTAACAGAACAGAGGGTAGAGGAAGTAGATAACTGTGGTGGTCCCCCAGCCCCCCCCCCCTAACAGAACAGAGGGTAGAGGAAGTAGATAACTGTGGTGGTCCCCCAGCCCCCCCCCCCCTAACAGAACAGAGGGTAGAGGAAGTAGATAACTGTGGTGGTCCCCCAGCCCCCCCCCCCCTAACAGAACAGAGGGTAGAGGAAGTAGATACTGTGGTGGTCCCCCAGCCCCCCCCCTAACAGAACAGAGGGTAGAGGAAGTAGATAACTGTGGTGGTCCCCCAGCCCCCCCCCCCCCAACAGAACAGAGGGTAGAGGAAGTAGATAACTGTGGTGGTCCCCCAGCCCCCCCCTAACAGAACAGAGGGTAGAGGAAGTAGATAACTGTGGTGGTCCCCCCCCCCTAACAGAACAGAGGGTAGAGGAAGAAGATAACTGTGGTGGTCCCCAGCCCCCCCCCCCCCCCTAACAGAACAGAGGGTAGAGGAAGTAGATAACTGTGGTGGTCCCCCACCCCCCCCCCCCCTAACAGAACAGAGGGTAGAGGAAGTAGATAACTGTGGTGGTCCCCCAGCCCCCCCCCCCCCCTAACAGAACAGAGGGTAGAGGAAGTAGATAACTGTGGTGGTCCCCCCCCCCCTAACAGAACAGAGGGTAGAGGAAGTAGATAACTGTGATGGTCCCCCAGCCCCCCCCCTCCCTTAACCGCTAGGCTACCTGCCTCCCCTTAACCACTAGGCTACCTGCCTCCCCTCTAACCGCTAGGCTACCTGCCCCCCCTTAACAGCTAGGCTACCTGCCGCCCCTCTAACCGCTAGGCTACCTGCCTCCTTTTAACAGCTAGGCTACCTGCCGCCCCTTAACCGCTAGGCTACCTGCCGCCCCTCTGACCGCTAGGCTACCTGCCTCCCCTTAACCGCTAGGCTACCTGCCGCCCCTTAACCGCTAGGCTACCTGCCGCCCCTTAACCGCTAGGCTACCTGCCGCCCCTTAACCGCTAGGCTACCTGTCCCCCCTCTAACCGCTAGGCTACCTGCCCCCCCTCTAACCGCTAGGCTACCTGCCCCCCTTAACCACTAGGCTACCTGCCTCCCCTTAACCCCTAGGCTACCTGCCACCCCTCTAACCGCTAGGCTACCTGCCGCCCCTCTAACCGCTAGGCAACCTGCCACCCCTCTAACCGCTAGGCTACCTGCCGCCCCTCTAACCGCTAGGCTACCTGCCGCTCCTTAACGGCTAGGCTACCTGCCGCACCTTAACCGCTAGGCTACCTGCCGCCCCTCTAACCGCTAGGCTACCTGCCGCCCCTTAACCGCTAGGCTACCTGCCGCCCCTCTAACCGCTAGGCTACCTGCCTCCTTTTAAACCGCTAGGCTACCTGCCGCCCCTTAACCGCTAGGCTACCTGCCGCCCCTTAACTGCTAGGCTACCTGCCGCCCCTCTAACCGCTAGGCTACCTGCCGCCCCTCTAACCGCTAGGCTACCTGCCTCCCCTTAACCGCTAGGCTACCTGCCGCCCCTTAACCCTAACCCCCCCCCCAACAGAACAGAGGGTAGAGGAAGTAGATAACTGTGGTGGTCCCCCAGCCCCCCCCCCCTAACAGAACAGAGGGTAGAGGAAGTAGATAACTGTGGTGGTCCCCCAGCCCCCCCCCCCCTAACAGAACAGAGGGTAGAGGAAGTAGATAACTGTGGTGGTCCCCCAGCCCCTCCCCCCCAACAGAACAGAGGGTAGAGGAAGTAGATAACTGTGATGGTCCCCCAGCCCCCCCCCCTAACAGAACAGAGGGTAGAGGAAGTAGATAACTGTGGTGGTCCCCCAGCCCTCCCCCCCCCTAACAGAACAGAGGGTAGAGGAAGTAGATAACTGTGGTGGTCCCCCCCCCTAACAGAACAGAGGGTAGAGGAAGTAGATAACTGTGGTGGTCCCCCAGCCCCCCCCCCCCCAACAGAACAGAGGGTAGAGGAAGTAGATAACTGTGGTGGTCCCCCAGCCCCCCCCTAACAGAACAGAGGGTAGAGGAAGTAGATAACTGTGGTGGTCCCCCCCCCCCCTAACAGAACAGAGGGTAGAGGAAGTAGATAACTGTGGTGGTCCCCCAGCCCCCCCCCCCCCCCCTAACAGAACAGAGGGTAGAGGAAGTAGATAACTGTGGTGGTCCCCCAGCCCCCCCCCCCCTAACAGAACAGAGGGTAGAGGAAGTAGATAACTGTGGTGGTCCCCCAGCCCCCCCCCCCCCCTAACAGAACAGAGGGTAGAGGAAGTAGATAACTGTGGTGGTCCCCCCCCCCCTAACAGAACAGAGGGTAGAGGAAGTAGATAACTGTGATGGTCCCCCAGCCCCCCCCCTCCCTAACAGAACAGAGGGTAGAGGAAGTAGATAACTGTGGTGGTCCCCCCCCCCCCCCCCTAACAGAACAGAGGGTAGAGGAAGTAGATAACTGTGGTGGTCCCCCAGCCCCCCCCCCCTAACAGAACAGAGGGTAGAGGAAGTAGATAACTGTGGTGGTCCCCCAGCCCCCCCCCCCCTAACAGAACAGAGGGTAGAGGAAGTAGATAACTGTGGTGGTCCCCCAGCCCCCCCCCCCCTAACAGAACAGAGGGTAGAGGAAGTAGATAACTGTGGTGGTCCCCCAGCCCCCCCCCCCCCCTAACAGAACAGAGGGTAGAGGAAGTAGATAACTGTGGTGGTCCCCCAGCCCCCCCCCCCCTAACAGAACAGAGGGTAGAGGAAGTAGATAACTGTGGTGGTCCCCCAGCCCCCCCCCCCTAACAGAACAGAGGGTAGAGGAAGTAGATAACTGTGGTGGTCCCCCAGCCCCCCCCCCCCTAACAGAACAGAGGGTAGAGGAAGTAGATAACTGTTGTGGTCCCCCCCCCCTAACAGAACAGAGGGTAGAGGAAGTAGATAACTGTGGTGGTCCCCCCCCCCCCCTAACAGAACAGAGGGTAGAGGAAGTAGATAACTGTGGTGGTCCCCCAGCCCCCCCCCCCTAACAGAACAGAGGGTAGAGGAAGTAGATAACTGTGGTGGTCCCCCCCCCCTAACACAACAGAGGGTAGAGGAAGTAGATAACTGTGGTGGTCCCCCAGCCCCCCCCCCTAACAGAACAGAGGGTAGAGGAAGTAGATAACTGTGGTGGTCCCCCCCCCCCCCCTAACAGAACAGAGGGTAGAGGAAGTAGATAACTGTGGTGGTCCCCCCCCCCCTAACAGAACAGAGGGTAGAGGAAGTAGATAACTGTGGTGGTCCCCCAGCCCCCCCCCCCTAACAGAACAGAGGGTAGAGGAAGTAGATAACTGTGGTGGTCCCCCCCCCTAACAGAACAGAGGGTAGAGGAAGTAGATAACTGTGGTGGTCCCCCAGCCCCCCCCCCCCTAACAGAACAGAGGGTAGAGGAAGTAGATAACTGTGGTGGTCCCCCCCCCCTAACAGAACAGAGGGTAGAGGAAGTAGATAACTGTGGTGGTCCCCCCCCCTAACAGAACAGAGGGTAGAGGAAGTAGATAACTGTGGTGGTCCCCCAGCCCCCCCCCCCCCTAACAGAACAGAGGGTAGAGGACGTAGATAACTGTGGTGGTCCCCCCCCCCCCTAACAGAACAGAGGGTAGAGGAAGTAGATAACTGTGGTGGTCCCCCCCCCCCTAACAGAACAGAGGGTAGAGGAAGTAGATAACTGTGGTGGTCCCCCAGCCCCCCCCCCCTAACAGAACAGAGGGTAGAGGAAGTAGATAACTGTGGTGGTCCCCCAGCCCCCCCCCCCCCCTAACAGAACAGAGGGTAGAGGAAGTAGATAACTGTGGTGGTCCCCCAGCCCCCCCCCCCAACAGAACAGAGGGTAGAGGAAGTAGATAACTGTGGTGGTCCCCCCCCCCCCTAACAGAACAGAGGGTAGAGGAAGTAGATAACTGTGGTGGTCCCCCCCCCCCTAACAGAACAGAGGGTAGAGGAAGTAGATAACTGTGGTGGTCCCCCCCCCTAACAGAACAGAGGGTAGAGGAAGTAGATAACTGTGGTGGTCCCCCAGCCCCCCCCCCCTAACAGAACAGAGGGTAGAGGAAGTAGATAACTGGGGTGGGCCCCCCCCCCCTAACAGAACAGAGGGTAGAGGAAGTAGATAACTGTGGTGGTCCCCCAGCCCCCCCCTAACAGAACAGAGGGTAGAGGAAGTAGATAACTGTGGTGGTCCCCCGCCCCCCCCCCCCCTAACAGAACAGAGGGTAGAGGAAGTAGATAACTGTGGTGGTCCCCCCGCCCCCCCCCCCTAACAGAACAGAGGGTAGAGGAAGTAGATAACTGTGGTGGTCCCCCAGCCCCCCCCCCCTAACAGAACAGAGGGTAGAGGAAGTAGATAACTGTGGTGGTCCCCCCCCCTAACAGAACAGAGGGTAGAGGAAGTAGATAACTGTGGTGGTCCCCCAGCCCCCCCCCCCTAACAGAACAGAGGGTAGAGGAAGTAGATAACTGTGATGGTCCCCCAGCCCCCCCCCTAACAGAACAGAGGGTAGAGGAAGTAGATAACTGTGGTGGTCCCCCCCCCCCCTAACAGAACAGAGGGTAGAGGAAGTAGATAACTGTGGTGGTCCCCCCCCCCCTAACAGAATAGAGGGTAGAGGAAGTAGATAACTGTGGTGGTCCCCCAGCCCCCCCCCCCCCCTAACAGAACAGAGGGTAGAGGAAGTAGATAACTGTGGTGGTCCCCCAGCCCCCCCCCCCCCCTAACAGAACAGAGGGTAGAGGAAGTAGATAACTGTGGTGGTCCCCCAGCCCCCCCCCCCAACAGAACAGAGGGGAGAGGAAGTAGATAACTGTGGTGGTCCCCCCCCCCCCTAACAGAACAGAGGGTAGAGGAAGTAGATAACTGTGGTGGTCCCCCAGCCCCCCCCCTAACAGAACAGAGGGTAGAGGAGTAGATAACTGTGGTGGTCCCCCAGCCCCCCCCCCCCTAACAGAACAGAGGGTAGAGGAAGTAGATAACTGTGGTGGTCCCCCAGCCCCCCCCCCCTAACAGAACAGAGGGTAGAGGAAGTAGATAACTGTGGTGGTCCCCAGCCCCCCCCCCCTAACAGAACAGAGGGTAGAGGAAGTAGATAACTGTGGTGGTCCCCCAGCCCCCCCCCCTAACAGAACAGAGGGTAGAGGAAGTAGATAACTGTGGTGGTCCCCCACCCCCCCCCCCCCAACAGAACAGAGGGTAGAGGAAGTAGATAACTGTGGTGGTCCCCCAGCCCCCCCCTAACAGAACAGAGGGTAGAGGAAGTAGATAACTGTGGTGGTCCCCCAGCCCCCCCCCCCCTAACAGAACAGAGGGTAGAGGAAGTAGATAACTGTGGTGGTCCCCCCCCCCTAACAGAACAGAGGGTAGAGGAAGTAGATAACTGTGGTGGTCCCCCCCCCCCTAACAGAACAGAGGGTAGAGGAAGTAGATAACTGTGGTGGTCCCCCCCCCCTAACAGAACAGAGGGTAAAGGAAGTAGATAACTGTGGTGGTCCCCCAGCCCCCCCCCCTAACAGAACAGAGGGTAGAGGAAGTAGATAACTGTGGTGGTCCCCCCCCCCCCAACAGAACAGAGGGTAGAGGAAGTAGATAACTGTGGTGGTCCCCCAGCCCCCCCCCCCTAACAGAACAGAGGGTAGAGGAAGTAGATAACTGTGGTGGTCCCCCCCCCCCCCTAACAGAACAGAGGGTAGAGGAAGTAGATAACTGTGGTGGTCCCCCAGCCCCCCCCCTAACAGAACAGAGGGTAGAGGAAGTAGATAACTGTGGTGGTCCCCCAGCCCCCCCCCCTAACAGAACAGAGGGTAGAGGAAGTAGATAACTGTGGTGGTCCCCCAGCCCCCCCCCCCTAACAGAACAGAGGGTAGAGGAAGTAGATAACTGTGGTGGTCCCCCCCCCCTAACAGAACAGAGGGTAGAGGAAGTAGATAACTGTGGTGGGCCCCCAGCCCCCCCCCCCTAACAGAACAGAGGGTAGAGGAAGTAGATAACTGTGGTGGTCCCCCCCCCCCCCTAACAGAACAGAGGGTAGAGGAAGTAGATAACTGTGGTGGTCCCCCAGCCCCCCCCTAACAGAACAGAGGGTAGAGGAAGTAGATAACTGTGGTGGTCCCCCCCCCCCTAACAGAACAGAGGGTAGAGGAAGTAGATAACTGTGGTGGTCCCCCAGCCCCCCCCCCCCCCTAACAGAACAGAGGGTAGAGGAAGTAGATAACTGTGGTGGTCCCCCAGCCCCCCCCCCCCTAACAGAACAGAGGGTAGAGGAAGTAGATAACTGTGGTGGTCCCCCCGCCCCCCCCCCCCCCTAACAGAACAGAGGGTAGAGGAAGTAGATAACTGTGGTGGTCCCCCCCCCCCTAACAGAACAGAGGGTAGAGGAAGTAGATAACTGTGATGGTCCCCCAGCCCCCCCCCTCCCTAACAGAACAGAGGGTAGAGGAAGTAGATAACTGTGGTGGTCCCCCCCCCCCCCCCCTAACAGAACAGAGGGTAGAGGAAGTAGATAACTGTGGTGGTCCCCCAGCCCCCCCCCCCCTAACAGAACAGAGGGTAGAGGAAGTAGATAACTGTGGTGGTCCCCCAGCCCCCCCCCCTAACAGAACAGAGGGTAGAGGAAGTAGATAACTGTGGTGGTCCCCCAGCCCCCCCCCCCCTAACAGAACAGAGGGTAGAGGAAGTAGATAACTGTGGTGGTCCCCCAGCCCCCCCCCCCCCTAACAGAACAGAGGGTAGAGGAAGTAGATAACTGTGGTGGTCCCCCAGCCCCCCCCCCCCTAACAGAACAGAGGGTAGAGGAAGTAGATAACTGTGGTGGTCCCCCAGCCCCCCCCCCCCCCCTAACAGAACAGAGGGTAGAGGAAGTAGATAACTGTGGTGGTCCCCCAGCCCCCCCCCCCCTAACAGAACAGAGGGTAGAGGAAGTAGATAACTGTTGTGGTCCCCCCCCCCCTAACAGAACAGAGGGTAGAGGAAGTAGATAACTGTGGTGGTCCCCCCCCCCCCCTAACAGAACAGAGGGTAGAGGAAGTAGATAACTGTGGTGGTCCCCCCGCCCCCCCCCCCTAACAGAACAGAGGGTAGAGGAAGTAGATAACTGTGGTGGTCCCCCCCCCCTAACAGAACAGAGGGTAGAGGAAGTAGATAACTGTGGTGGTCCCCCAGCCCCCCCCCCCTAACAGAACAGGGGGTAGAGGAAGTAGATAACTGTGGTGGTCCCCCCCCCCCCCTAACAGAACAGAGGGTAGAGGAAGTAGATAACTGTGGTGGTCCCCCCCCCCCTAACAGAACAGAGGGTAGAGGAAGTAGA
>NC_042960.1:70672199-70709699 GCF_901001165.1 Salmo trutta
TCCTGACCGCTGCCTGATTCACCACCCTGACCGCTGCCTGATTCACCACCCTGACCGCTGCCTGATTCACCATCCTGACCGCTGCATGATTCACCATCCTGACCGCTGCCTGATTCACCATCCTGACCGCTGCCTGATTCACCTGATTCACCATCCTGACCGCTGCCTGATTCACCACCCTGACCGCTGCCTGATTCACCATCCTGATCGCTGCCATCCTAACCGCTGCCTGATTCACCATCCTGACCGCTGCCTGATTCACCACCCTGACCGCTGCCTGATTCACCATCCTGACCGCTGCCTGATTCACCACCCTGACCGCTGCCTGATTCACCATCCTGACCGCTGTCTGATTCACCATCCTGACCGCTGCCTGATTCACCACCCTGACCGCTGCCTGATTCACCATCCTGACCACTGCCTGATTCACCACCCTGACCGCTCCCTGATTCACCACCCTGACCGCTGCCTGATTCACCACCCTGACCGCTGTCTGATTCACCATCCTGAACGCTGCCTGATTCACCACCCTGACCGCTGCCTGATTCACCATCCTGACCGCTGCCTGATTCACCACCCTGACCGCTGCCTGATTCACCACCCTGACCGCTGCCTGATTCACCACCCTGACCGCTGCCTGATTCACCACCCTGACCTCTGCCTGATTCACCATCCTGACCGCTGCCTGATTCACCACCCTGACCGCTGCCTGATTCACCACCCTGACCGCTGCCTGATTCACCATCCTGACCGCTGCATGATTCACCATCCTGACCGCTGCCTGACTCACCATCCTGACCGCTGCCTGATTCACCTGATTCACCATCCTGACCGCTGCCTGATTCACCACCCTGACCGCTGCCTGATTCACCATCCTGATCGCTGCCATCCTAACCGCTGCCTGATTCACCATCCTGACCGCTGCCTGATTCACCACCCTGACCGCTGCCTGATTCACCATCCTGACCGCTGCCTGATTCACCACCCTGACCGCTGCCTGATTCACCATCCTGACCGCTGTCTGATTCACCATCCTGACCGCTGCCTGATTCACCACCCTGACCGCTGTCTGATTCACCATCCTGACCGCTGTCTGATTCACCACCCTGACCGCTGCCTGATTCACCACCCTGACCTCTGCCTGATTCACCATCCTGACCGCTGCCTGATTCACCACCCTGACCGCTGCCTGATTCACCACCCTGACCGCTGCCTGATTCACCATCCTGACCGCTGCATGATTCACCATCCTGACCGCTGCCTGATTCACCATCCTGACCGCTGCCTGATTCACCTGATTCACCATCCTGACCGCTGCCTGATTCACCACCCTGACCGCTGCCTGATTCACCATCCTGATCGCTGCCATCCTAACCGCTGCCTGATTCACCATCCTGACCGCTGCCTGATTCACCACCCTGACCGCTGCCTGATTCACCATCCTGACCGCTGCCTGATTCACCACCCTGACCGCTGCCTGATTCACCATCCTGACCGCTGTCTGATTCACCATCCTGACCGCTGCCTGATTCACCACCCTGACCGCTGTCTGATTCACCATCCTGACCGCTGTCTGATTCACCATCCTGACCGCTGCCTGATTCACCACCCTGACCGCTGTCTGATTCACCATCCTGACCGCTGTCTGATTCACCATCCTGACCGCTGCCTGATTCACCATCCTGACCGCTGCCTGATTCACCATCCTGACCGCTGCCTGATTCACCATCCTGAACCGCTGCCTGATTCACCATCCTGACCGCTACGCTCCTTTGGTTTCACTTCATAGCCAAACAGAATGTAAGCTGGCGACATCAGGCCACCCTTATTGTAATATTGCTGAAATCTCTTCGGGTACATTAGTAAATGTAGTTTATGTGTTAAGTGTAAATGTGATGTGTTCTCCTTCTTACCGGGAAGTCTTCCAGAGCATCAGGAGTGAGGATGGTGAAGCGTTTCGTGCAGGAGGCCTGGGTTGTCCTGGCCCCTCCTCCCCATCCGTCCCCTGGGTCTACCGTGGCCTCCTGGGGTCCTCCCGTGGCCTCCTGGGGTCCTCCCGTGGCCTCCTGGGGTCCACCCTGGCCTCTCTGTTGCAAGCCCAGCAGTCTGGTGTAATACTGGAACACGTCGTCTCCCAAACGCACAGGAGACACATAGATCACCTGCACGTTCTCATCTACACACAGAGACACACAGATCACCTGCACGTTCTCATCTACACACAGAGACACACAGATCACCTGCACGTTCTCATCTACACACAGAGACACACAGATCACCTGCACGTTCTCATCTACACACAGAGACATATAGATCACCAGCACGTTCTCATCTACACACAGAGACATATAGATCACCTGCACGTTCTCATCTACACACAGAGACACACAGATCACCTGCACGTTCTCATCTACACACAGAGACATATAGATCACCTGCACATTCTCATCTACACACAGAGACACACAGATCACCTGCACGTTCTCATCTACACACAGAGACATATAGATCACCTGCACGTTCTCATCTACACACAGAGACACACAGAGACATATAGATCACCTCCACATTCTCATCTACACACAGAGACATATAGAGACACATAGATCACCTCCACGTTCTCATCTACACACAGAGACATATAGAGACACATAGATCACCTGCACGTTCTCATCTACACACAGGAGACACACAGATCACCTCCACGTTCTCATTTACACACAGAGACACACAGATCACCTGCACGTTCTCATCTACACACAGAGACATATAGAGACATATAGATCACCTGCACGTTCTCATCTACACACAGGAGACACACAGATCACCTCCATGTTCTCATCTACACACAGAGACACACAGAGACACACAGATCACCTCCACGTTCTCATCTACACACAGAAACACACAGATCACCTCCACGTTCTCATCTACACACAGAGACATATAGATCACCTGCACGTTATCATCTACACACAGAGACACATAGATCACCTCCATGTTCTCATCTACACACAGAGACATATAGATCACCTCCACGTTCTCATCTACACACAGAGACACACAGATCACATCCACGTTCTCATCTACACACAGACATATAGAGACATATAGATCACCTCCACGTTCTCATCTACACACAGAGACACACAGAGACATATAGATCACCTCCACGTTCTCATCTACACACAGAGACACACAGAGACACATAGATCACCTCCATGTTCTCATCTACACACAGAGACACACAGAGACACACAGATCACCTCCACGTTCTCATCTACACACAGAGACACACAGAGACACACAGATCACCTCCACGTTCTCATCTACACACAGAAACAGACAGAGACACACAGATCACCTCCACGTTCTCATCTACACACAGAGACACATAGATCACCTCCACGTTCTCATCTACACACAGAGACACACAGAGACACACAGATCACCTCCATGTTCTCATCTACACACTGAGACACATAGATCACCTGCACGTTCTCATCTACACACAGAGACACACAGATCACCTCCACGTTCTCATCTACACACAGAAACACACAGATCACCTGCACATTCTCATCTACACACAGATCACCTACACACAGAGACACACAACGACACACAGATTACCTCCACGTTCTCATCTACACACAGAGACACACAGAGACACACAGATCACCTTCACGTTCTCATCTACACACAGAGACATAGATCACCTCCACGTTCTCATCTACACACAGAGACACATAGATCACCTGTACGTTCTCATCTACACACAGAAACACACAGATCACCTGCACGTTCTCATCTACACACAGAGACACACAGAGACATATAGATCACCTCCACGTTCTCATCTACACACAGAGACACACAGAAACACACAGATCACCTTCACATTCTCATCTACACACAGAGACATAGATCACCTCCACGTTGAATACGTATTGACTCAAGACATTTCAGCTTTTCATTTTTTATTAATTTCTAAAAACAAAATTCCACTTTGACATTATGGGGTATTGTATGAAGATCAGTGACACAAAATATCAATGTAATCCATTATAAATTCAGGCTGTAACACAACAACATTTGGAAAAGGGGGAGTGAATACTTTCTGAAGGTAATGTAGCTAGCTAGCTCTAGCTAATCTGATTTAAACAGCTTGTTTAGCTAGTTTCATTTACCCTAAAATTGTAGCTAGCTAGCTCTAGATAATCTGATTTAAACAGCATGCTTAGCTAGTTTCATTTACCCTAAAGTTGTAGCTAGCTAGCTCTAGCTAATCTGACTTAAACAGCTTGTTTCATTTACCCTAAAGTTGTAGCTAGCTAGCTCTAGCTAATCTGACATAAACAGCTTGTTTAGCTTGTTTCATTTACCCTAAAGTTGTAGCTAGCTAGCTCTAGCTAATCTGAGATAAACAGCTTGCTTAGCTAGTTTCATTTACCCTAAAATTGTAGCTAGCTAGCTCTAGTTAATCTGATTTAAACAGCATGCTTAGCTAGTTTCATTTACCCTAAAGTTGTAGCTAGCTAGCTCTAGCTAATCTGACTTAAACAGCTTGTTTCATTTACCCTAAAGTTGTAGCTAGCTAGCTCTAGCTAATCTGACATAAACAGCTTGTTTAGCTTGTTTCATTTACCCTAAAATTGTAGCTAGCTAGCTCTAGCTAATCTGAGATAAACAGCTTGCTTAGCTAGTTTAATTTACCCTAAAATTGTAGCTAGCTAGCTCTAGCTAATCTGATTTAAACAGAATGCTTAGCTAGTTTCATTTACCCTAAAGTTGTAGCTAGCTAGCTCTAGCTAATCTGACTTAAACAGCTAGTTTCATTTACCCTAAAGTTGTAGCTAGCTAGCTCTAGCTAATCTGACATAAACAGCTTGCTTAGCTTGTTTCATTTACCCTAAAGTTGTAGCTAGCTAGCTCTAGCTAATCTGACTTAAACAGCTTGTTTCATTTACCCTAAAGTTGTAGCTAGCTAGCTCTAGCTAATCTGAGATAAACAGCTTGCTTAGCTAGTTTTATTTACCCTAAAGTTGTAGCTAGCTAGCTCTAGCTAATCTGACTTAAACAGCTTGCATAGCTTGTCTCATTTACCCTAAAATCGTAGCTAGCTAGCTCTAGCTAATCTGACTTAAACAGCTTGCTTAGCTAGTTTTATTTACCCTAAAGTTGAAGCTAGCTAGCTCTAGCTAATCTGACATAAACAGCTTGCTTAGCTAGTTTCATTTACCCTAAAGTTGTAGCTAGCTAGCTCTAGCTAATCTGACTTAAACAGCTTGCATAGCTTGTCTCATTTACCCTAAAATTGTAGCTAGCTAGCTCTAGCTAATCTGATTTAAACAGCTTGCTTAGCTAGTTTTATTTACCCTAAAGTTGAAGCTAGCTAGCTCTAGCTAATCTGACATAAACAGCTTGCTTAGCTAGTTTCATTTACCCTAAAGTTGTAGCTAGCTAGCTCTAGCTAATCTGAGATAAACAGCTTGCTTAGCTTGTTTCATGTAGCCTAAAGTTGTAGCTAGCTAGCTCTAGCTAATCTGAGATAAACAGCTTGCTTAGCTAGTTTTATTTACCCTAAAGTTGTAGCTAGACATGCTGTCCCTAAATGAAGAGGGACTGTTATCAGAAATCAGTTGGTAGATCAGCATGTTTCACAGGGTTTAGGGCTGCGCTAACGTTAGCCTCACAAGTGAACTGCAGCTGTTCCGACCTCTGAGTGTCATGATGGCTCGCAGTAACGACACGCACATTTTTTTTCCAATTGGCACCCTAGTCATGAAATATTAGTTTAAAATTAGCAATAATTATATTAATTTAGACAACAACAAAAAATAATGAAGTTTTCTTGAGTGTATATGGTTAAGCGTGATTTTTTAATCTGCGAGAGAAGGGCTACCCCTTGGTGGAAAGAGGCTGTACGGGGCACAAAATGAGTTGCAAACGCGCGCTGCACGTTACGTCGTGACACATCACGATGTAAAACGTACGCCGTCAGAAGGGGTCCGTTTTTTTGACAATCAACGCTGAACGGAGACGTAGTTCACACCCTGGATATTGACGTCGCTACGGTCCCATTGGTTTTCATTGCGGCCTCGTTTGAATGTCGCTGTTACGCACATTTGTTACGGAATGGGGGGTGAGTTTACGTTAATGTTGGAGAAATCATGCTAGCTTTTGTGATATTGTCAAACATCAGAAATACTGCTCATTCATTGGTGCACAAAACAATTTAGCTAAAAATGTAAAATGGTACAACTAAAGGTGTCACTATGCTTCAGTTCGGCTCCCAGACGAAGTTGGCAAGGCGAACCAAACGAGTGTGCTTGAATACTCCCTTAAAAAATACCTTCGCTTAAGAAAACGATAGTACTGTTTGTCCATTTATACACTTCCTCAAAATAGATAACTCAAGAAATCTGTAATACATGTTGACAGTTTTTTTTGCCTTTTTTAATTCTCACAATTTTCCGTCTAACTAAGACGTTTGGTGCAGTATTTCTCAATGAAAAAAAATGTGCATGAAAACGAGTCTTCTCTTTGTTGAAGGACAACAAAAACTTGAAGAATTTCTACTGTTGACCAATCACCAACGAAAGGGGCGTAGTCTTCTGTCTACCGAGTGCGTCTTGCATCTATTAAAAAAAAAATGTGTGCCCGAACAGCCCCCCTCCCCCCAAAAAAACCTTACCGAAATCCAAAACGAACAAAAAAAACATCACAAAATGTCTTCATAATATATGCACAAACTCTTCCCGAACTGTTTCGGCTGGGAAGCAGGCGGACATCTGAAGACTTCCTCATCAAAGAATGTTATTATTTACAAGACGTATTATTATTTCAGCTTTGTTTCATTCAGCCTGTTTTAGGCAATGGACAACGCAGTCCTAAAGATGGCGCTGTAACGCTGTGTGACGTCATATCCGACAGCTCTTACCGTACCTCTGACATCACACAGTCGTCCCATCTGGACGTTCTGCAGGATGTCAAAACCCTTCAGGCTGAAACGCTGCAGCTGGGAGTAACCTGACAGTGGACACACAGAACACAGAACACAGGGTTAGAACACGGGGAACCTAACACACAGAACACAGAACACAGGGTTAGAACACGGGGAACCTAACACATAGAACACAGAACACAGGGTTAGAACACAGGGAACCTAACAGACAGAACAAAGAGAACCTAACACATAGAACACAGAATACAGGGTTAGAACACTGGGGAACATAACACCTAGAACACAGAACACAGGGTTAGAACACAGGGAACCTAACGAAGAGAACACAGAATACAGGGTTAGAACACAGAGTTACAACCTGACCCAGTCTACCATACACAGAACACAGGGTTACAACCTGACCCAGTCTGCCATACACAGAACACAGGGTTACAACCTGACCCAGTCTGCCATACACAGAACACAGGGTTACAACCTGACCCAGTCTACCATACACAGAACACAGAGTTACAACCTGACCCAGTCTACCATACACAGAACACAGAACACAGGGTTACAACCTGACCCAGTCTACCATACACAGAACACAGGGTTACAACCTGACCCAGTCTACCATACACAGAACACAGAGTTACAACCTGACCCAGTCTACCATACACAGAACACAGGGTTACATACTGACCCAGTCTACCATACACAGAACACAGAACACAGGGTTACAACCTGACCCAGTCTGCCATACACAGAACACAGAGTTACAACCTGACCCAGTCTGCCATGCACAGAACACAGAGTTACAACCTGACCCAGTCTACCATACACAGAACACAGGGTTACAACCTGACCCAGTCTGCCATACACAGAACACAGAACACAGGGTTACAACCTGACCCAGTCTGCCATACACAGAACACAGAACACAGAGTTACAACCTGACCCAGTCTGCCATACACAGAACACAGAGTTACAACCTGACCCAGTCTGCCATACACAAAACACAGAACACAGAGTTACAACCTGACCCAGTCTGCCATACACAGAACACAGGGTTACAACCTGACCCAGTCTGCCATACACAGAACACAGGGTTACAACCTGACCCAGTCTACCATACACAGAACACAGAACACAGGGTTACAACCTGACCCAGTCTACCATACACAGAACACAGGGTTACAACCTGACCCAGTCTGCCATACACAGAACACAGAGTTACAACCTGACCCAGTCTGCCATACACAGAACACAGGGTTACAACCTGACCCAGTCTGCCATACACAGAACACAGGGTTACAACCTGACCCAGTCTACCATACACAGAACACAGGGTTACAACCTGACCCAGTCTACCATGCACAGAACACAGGGTTACAACCTGACCCAGTCTGCCATACACAGAACACAGGGTTACAACCTGACCCAGTCTACCATACACAGAACACAGAACACAGGGTTACAACCTGACCCAGTCTACCATACACAGAACACAGGGTTACAACCTGACCCAGTCTACCATACACAGAACACAGGGTTACAACCTGACCCAGTCTACCATACACAGAACACAGAGTTACAACCTGACCCAGTCTGCCATACACAGAACACAGAACACAGAGTTACAACCTGACCCAGTCTACCATACACAGAACACAGGGTTACAACCTGACCCAGTCTGCCATACACAGAACACAGAACACAGGGTTACAACCTGACCCAGTCTACCATACACAGAACACAGAGTTACAACCTGACCCAGTCTGCCATACACAGAACACAGAACACAGAGTTACAACCTGACCCAGTCTACCATACACAGAACACAGGGTTACAACCTGACCCAGTCTACCATACACAGAACACAGAGTTACATCAGAACCAGTCAGCATAGTGATAGCTGGACTGCCTGGCTGACCTGCTAGTGTAGAGAGAGAGAGAGAGAGAGAGAGAGAGAGAGAGACAATCCTCAGATGGATCGAGGTAATTAAATTAAATGATTGGCTTCCTGCTAATTAACAACAATGGGGTTCAACTCGCTAATTATCTTCTCCGAGCTCAACACACACACACACACACACACACACACACACACACACACACACACACACACACACACACACACACACCACTCTACTCCTCATAAAACATTCCATCTGTTTGTAATTAGCTCTAATAAATCATTTGAGACGATAGTTTATTAAGGATTGAGAAGCGCACGCCTCATATCTGTCTGTGTGCTTTTCCTCATTCCGACCAATGAAATAAAAAAGAGAGAGAGGCCATCTAAAAACGACCCACGACGGAAACCGTAGAAACAAGATACAGTATTCTATCCTGTAGTCCATTACCTGTAAATTATCTGGGGGGACGGGGGCAGAATACATCCCCTGTGGCTCGTTGAAATATAGTCTTTACTAAGGGTTAACGGCTGTTCATTTAGCTTTAACTCTAAATCCCTAAATGAAATGGCAATAGAGGAGAGAGCTTTCTGTTCTGTTCACTCCCTCCTTCTCTGGCATTCAGACTCTCACGGGTCTCCTCGTGTATGTGAGGGAGAGACCTACCTAATGATGGGATGTGTCTGTGAGAGAGACCTACCTACCTAATGATGGGATGTGTCTGTGAGGGAGAGACCTACCTAATGATGGGATGTGTCTGTGAGGGAGAGACCTACCTAATGATGGGATGTGTCTGTGTGAGAGAGACCTACCTAATGATGGGATGTGTCTGTGAGAGAGAGACCTACCTACCTAATGAGGGGATGTGTCTGTGAGAGAGACCTACCTAATGATGGGATGTGTCTGTGAGAGAGAGAGACCTACCTACCTAATGATGGGATGTGTCTGTGAGGGAGACCCCTACCTACCTAATGATGGGATGTGTCTGTGAGAGAGACCTACCTAATGATGGGATGTGTCTGTGAGGGAGAGACCTACCTACCTAATGATGGGATGTGTCTGTGAGGGAGAGACCTACCTACCTAATGATGGGATGTGTCTGTGAGGGAGAGACCTACCTACCTAATGATGGGATGTGTCTGTGAGAGAGACCTACCTAATGATGGGATGTGTCTGTGAGAGAGACCTACCTAATGATGGGATGTGTCTGTGAGAGAGAGACCTACCTAATGATGGGATGTGTCTGTGTGAGAGAGACCTACCTAATGATGGGATGTGTCTGTGTGAGAGAGAGACCTACCTAATGATGGGATGTGTCTGTGAGGGAGAGACCTACCTACCTAATGATGGGATGTGTCTGTGAGAGAGACCTACCTAATGATGGGATGTGTCTGTGAGGGAGAGACCTACCTACCTAATGATGGGATGTGTCTGTGAGGGAGAGACCTACCTAATGATGGGATGTGTCTGTGAGAGAGACCTACCTAATGATGGGATGTGTCTGTGAGAGAGAGACCTACCTAATGATGGGATGTGTCTGTGTGAGAGAGAGACCTACCTAATGATGGGATGTGTCTGTGAGAGAGAGACCTACCTAATGATGGGATGTGTCTGTGAGAGAGAGACCTACCTAATGATGGGATGTGTCTGTGAGAGAGAGACCTACCTAATGATGGGATGTGTCTGTGAGGGAGAGACCTACCTAATGATGGGATGTGTCTGTGTTAGAGAGAGACCTACCTACCTAATGATGGGATGTGTCTGTGTGAGAGAGAGACCTACCTACCTAATGATGGGATGTGTCTGTGTGAGAGAGAGACCTACCTACCTAATGATGGGATGTGTCTGTGAGAGAGAGACCTACCTAATGATGGGATGTGTCTGTGAGAGAGAGAGACCTACTTACCTAATGATGGGATGTGTCTGTGAGAGAGAGAGACCTACTTACCTAATGATGGGATGTGTCTGTGTGAGGGAGAGACCTACCTAATGATGGGATGTGTCTGTGTGAGGGAGAGACCTACCTAATGATGGGATGTGTCTGTGTGAGAGAGAGACCTACCTAATGATGGGATGTGTCTGTGAGAGAGAGACCTACCTAATGATGGGATGTGTCTGTGAGAGAGAGACCTACCTACCTAATGATGGGATGTGTCTGTGAGAGAGAGAGACCTACCTACCTAATGATGGGATGTGTCTGTGAGAGAGAGACCTACCTAATGATGGGATGTGTCTGTGTGAGAGAGACCTACCTAATGATGGGATGTGTCTGTGTGAGAGAGACCTACCTACCTAATGATGGGATGTGTCTGTGTGAGAGAGACCTACCTACCTAATGATGGGATGTGTCTGTGTGAGGGAGAGACCTACCTAATGATGGGATGTGTCTGTGAGAGAGAGACCTACCTACCTAATGATGGGATGTGTCTGTGTGAGGGAGAGACCTACCTACCTAATGATGGGATGTGTCTGTGAGAGAGACCTACCTAATGATGGGATGTGTCTGTGTGAGAGAGACCTACCTAATGATGGGATGTGTCTGTGTGAGAGAGACCTACCTAATGATGGGATGTGGCTGTGAGAGAGAGACCTACCTACCTAATGATGGGATGTGTCTGTGAGAGAGAGACCTACCTACCTAATGATGGGATGTGTCTGTGAGGGAGAGACCTACCTAATGATGGGATGTGTCTGTGTGAGAGAGACCTACCTAATGATGGGATGTGTCTGTGAGAGAGAGACCTACCTACTAAGGGTTAACGGCTGTTCATTTAGCTTTAACTCTAAATCCCTAAATGAAATGGCAATAGAGGAGAGAGCTTTCTGTTCTGTTCACTCCCTCCTTCTCTGGCATTCAGACTCTCACGGGTCTCCTCGTGTCTGTGAGGGAGAGACCTACCTAATGATGGGATGTGTCTGTGAGAGAGACCTACCTACCTAATGATGGGATGTGTCTGTGAGGGAGAGACCTACCTAATGATGGGATGTGTCTGTGAGGGAGAGACCTACCTAATGATGGGATGTGTCTGTGTGAGAGAGACCTACCTAATGATGGGATGTGTCTGTGAGAGAGAGACCTACCTACCTAATGATGGGATGTGTCTGTGAGAGAGACCTACCTAATGATGGGATGTGTCTGTGAGGGAGAGACCTACCTAATGATGGGATGTGTCTGTGTGAGAGAGACCTACCTACCTAATGATGGGATGTGTCTGTGTTAGAGAGAGACCTACCTACCTAATGATGGGATGTGTCTGTGTGAGAGAGAGACCTACCTAATGATGGGATGTGTCTGTGAGAGAGAGACCTACCTACCTAATGATGGGATGTGTCTGTGAGAGAGAGACCTACCTAATGATGGGATGTGTCTGTGAGAGAGAGAGACCTACTTACCTAATGATGGGATGTGTCTGTGTGAGGGAGAGACCTACCTAATGATGGGATGTGTCTGTGTGAGGGAGAGACCTACCTAATGATGGGATGTGTCTGTGTGAGAGAGAGACCTACCTAATGATGGGATGTGTCTGTGAGAGAGAGACCTACCTAATGATGGGATGTGTCTGTGAGAGAGAGACCTACCTACCTAATGATGGGGTGTGTCTGTGAGAGAGAGAGACCTACCTACCTAATGATGGGATGTGTCTGTGAGAGAGAGACCTACCTAATGATGGGATGTGTCTGTGTGAGAGAGACCTACCTAATGATGGGATGTGTCTGTGAGAGAGACCTACCTAATGATGGGATGTGTCTGTGTGAGAGAGACCTACCTACCTAATGATGGGATGTGTCTGTGTGAGGGAGAGACCTACCTAATGATGGGATGTGTCTGTGAGAGAGAGACCTACCTACCTAATGATGGGATGTGTCTGTGTGAGGGAGAGACCTACCTACCTAATGATGGGATGTGTCTGTGAGAGAGACCTACCTAATGATGGGATGTGTCTGTGAGGGAGAGACCTACCTACCTAATGATGGGATGTGTCTGTGTGAGAGAGACCTACCTAATGATGGGATGTGGCTGTGAGAGAGAGACCTACCTACCTAATGATGGGATGTGTCTGTGAGAGAGAGACCTACCTACCTAATGATGGGATGTGTCTGTGAGGGAGAGACCTACCTAATGATGGGATGTGTCTGTGTGAGAGAGACCTACCTAATGATGGGATGTGTCTGTGAGAGAGAGACCTACCTACCTAATGATGGGATGTGTCTGTGTGAGAGAGACCTACCTACCTAATGATGGGATGTGTCTGTGTTAGAGAGAGACCTACCTACCTAATGATGGGATGTGTCTGTGAGAGAGAGACCTACCTAATGATGGGATGTGTCTGTGTTAGAGAGACCTACCTACCTAATGATGGGATGTGTCTGTGAGAGAGAGACCTACCTACCTAATGATGGGATGTGTCTGTGTGAGAGAGACCTACCTAATGATGGGATGTGTCTGTGAGGGAGACCTACCTACCTAATGATGGGATGTGTCTGTGAGAGAGACCTACCTAATGATGGGATGTGTCTGTGAGAGAGTCCTACCTACCTAATGATGGGATGTGTCTGTGAGAGAGACCTACCTACCTAATGATGGGATGTGTCTGTGAGGGAGAGACCTACCTAATGATGGGATGTGTCTGTGTGAG
Source organism: Salmo trutta (assembly GCF_901001165.1). Taxonomy (NCBI): domain Eukaryota; kingdom Metazoa; phylum Chordata; class Actinopteri; order Salmoniformes; family Salmonidae; genus Salmo; species Salmo trutta. The sequence goes on from NC_042960.1 coordinate 70,685,699, forward strand.
AGAGACCTACCTAATGATGGGATGTGTCTGTGAGAGAGACCTACCTAATGATGGGATGTGTCTGTGAGAGAGACCTACCTAATGATGGGATGTGTCTGTGTGAGAGAGACCTACCTACCTAATGATGGGATGTGTCTGTGTGAGAGAGAGACCTACCTACCTAATGATGGGATGTGTCTGTGTGAGAGAGACCTACCTAATGATGGGATGTGTCTGTGAGAGAGAGACCTACCTAATGATGGGATGTGTCTGTGTGAGAGAGACCTACCTACCTAATGATGGGATGTGTCTGTGTGAGAGAGAGACCTACCTAATGATGGGATGTGTCTGTGTGAGAGAGACCTACCTACCTAATGATGGGATGTGTCTGTGTGAGAGAGAGACCTACCTAATGATGGGATGTGTCTGTGTGAGGGAGACCTACCTAATGATGGGATGTGTCTGTGAGAGAGAGACCTACCTAATGATGGGATGTGTCTGTGTGAGAGAGACCTACCTACCTAATGATGGGATGTGTCTGTGTGAGAGAGAGACCTACCTAATGATGGAATGTGTCTGTGTGAGAGAGAGACCTACCTAATGATGGGATGTGTCTGTGTGAGGGAGACCTACCTAATGATGGGATGTGTCTGTGAGAGAGAGACCTACCTAATGATGGGATGTGTCTGTGTGAGAGAGACCTACCTACCTAATGATGGGATGTGTCTGTGTGAGAGAGAGACCTACCTAATGATGGAATGTGTCTGTGTGAGAGAGAGACCTACCTAATGATGGGATGTGTCTGTGTGAGAGAGAGACCTACCTACCTAATGATGGGATGTGTCTGTGTGAGGGAGACCTACTGTAATGGAAATTATATGATTAAAGGTTTGACTAAATGATATCACCCTGAAAATCTATAACTGAGTGATTATAATGTTAATGTACTACTGTGTGTGAGTAGGCTGTTTAAGACTAGGACACTGGTACCACTTCAAAATGAGCCGGGCAGAGTTGATAAGACGACCTTGTGAAAGGAACAGGAGAAGAGGCCTCCCTCAGTTAGGGAGAGAAACAACGGCCTGGGAACGGCTTAGCTGGCAGGAGATTAGAAGACAGGTGGCAAGGTTTGATAATGAATGTATGTGAACTGTGGAAAAATACAGCCGCCTAAAGCAGGGTGGAGTTCTCTACTGATGTAAGTTTATTTGTGTGTGTGTGTGTTAATATAAAAGGCTTTGTACATTGTAAGGATTTCAGAGCTCTCATAAATAAACGTTTTGACCCTTGTGGGCTGGTTCTCCATCTGCGTCATTCAACCAGAATCTTACACCCTCTGGGGGGGGCAGACTGAGTAGTTTAATTGAAGTTCGGTTTAAGAACATTGATAACTTAATTCCCGTAACAATTACCTAATGATGGGATGTGTATGATGGTCCTTCTGGAAGCCTGGATGTGTTTCCAGTTGGCTGACAGATACTAGAGGAGGACAAGAGGAACATAGATCAGTGATGCGACTGTCCTGAAGACAGACAGACAGACAGACAGACAGACAGACAGACAGAGGCTGAGTACATGATTGACCACGAGAATCCAAATCGGTCAGATCTGAGGGAGAGATACCTACCGAATGAGAGATTCCCCGGCAAACCCAGGCATTTCACGTAAACACATTTATGATTTCTTGCCTCAAAAACGGGCTGCGGATCGTATGCAAAGTTAATTGTTATTGTAGGTGAGAGTAGTAGTTTCTGAATGTGGCAATGTTAAGTGTCTCTCTCCCTCTCCATCTGGCCTTTAACAAGTATCCATGTTGTTGTCATTCCGCTAGGGATCTTTTTTCAGCGGATTAAGTCTCCAGTCAATAACCGATGCAGAGTGTGTGTGTTTAGCCTGTGTTCCCATTTACGAAAGTATTGCGAAAGTATTCACCCCCTTGGCATTTTTCCTATTTTGTTGCCTTACAACCTGGAATTAAAATGTATTTTTGGGGGGGGGTTTGTATCATTTGATTTACACAATATGCCTACCGCTTTGAAGATGCAAAATAGGTTTTTATTGTGAAACAAACAAGAAATAAGGCACAAAAAATAATAATAATAATTAGCGTGCATAATTATTCACCCCTCCAAAGTCAATACTTTGTAGAGACACCTTTTGCAGCAAATACAGCTGCAAGTCTCTTGGGGTATGTCTCTATAAGCTTGGCACACATCCACCTTGGCACATCCACTCAGCCACTCTGATTTTTGTCCATTCTTCAAGGCAAAACTGCTCCAGCTCCTTCAAGTTGGATGGTTTCCGCTGGTGTACAGCAATCTTTAAGTCATACCACAGATTCTCAATTGGATTGAGGTCTGGGCTTTGACTCGGGCCATTCCAAGACATTTAAATGTTTCCCCTTAAACCACTCGAGTGTTGCTTTAGCAGTATGCTTAAGGTCATTCTCCTGCTGGAAGATGAACCTCCGTCCCAGTCTCAAATCTCTGAAAGACTGAAACAGGTTTCCCTCAAGAATTTCCCTGTATTTAGCGCCATCCATCATTCCTTCAATTCTGACCAGTTTCCCAGTCCCTGCTGATGAAAAACATCTCCACAGCATGATGCTGCCACCACCATGCTTCACTGTGAGGATGTTGTTCTCGGGGTGATGAGAGGTGTTGGGTTTGCGCCAGACATAGCGTTTTCCTTGATGGCAAAAAAACAAAATTTTAGTCTCTTCTGACCAGAGTACCTTCTTCCATATGTTTGGTGAGTCTCCCACATGCCTTTTGGCAAACACCAAACGTGTTTGCTTATTTTTTTCTTTAAGCAATTGCTTTTTTCTGGCCACTCTTCTGTAAAGCCCAGCTCTGTGGAGTGTAAAGTGGTCCTATGGACAGATACTCCAATCTCCGCTGTGGAGCTTTGCCGCTCCCTCAGGGTTATCTCTGGTCTCTTTGTTGCCTCTCTGATTAATGCCCTCCTTGCCTGGTCCGTGAGTTTTGGTGGGCGGCCCTCTCTTTAACGGTGCTCCGTGGGATGTTCAAAGTTTCTGATATTTTTTAATAACCCAACCCTGATCTGTACTTCTCCACAACTTTGTCCCTGACCTGTTTGGAGAGCTCCTTGGTCTTCATGGTGCCCCTTGCATATTGGTGTTGCAGACTTTGGGGCCTTTCAGAACAGGTGTATATATACTGAGATCATGTGACAGATCATGTGACACTTAGACTGCACACAGGTGGACTTTATTTAACTAATTATGTGACTTCTGAAGGTAATTGGTTGCACCAGATCTTATTTAAGGGCTTCATAGCAAAGTGTCACTTTTCCGTTTTGTTATTTTTTTGAATTTTTATATTGTTCTATTTTTCATTTCACTTCACCAATTTAGACTATTTTGTGTTTATGTCCATTACATGAAATCCAAATAAAAATCTATTTAAATTACAGGTTGAAATGCAACAAAATAGGAAAAACACCAAGGGGGATGAATACTTTTGCAAAGCACTGTAATTAGGTAGCAAATAAATAATTAAGCCAATTTGTGTAGTAATGAAGGCTGGGGTTTTTGCAAATGCAAGGAGGTTACGACTGTTCAGAATGACAATATGAAGTTATGATAATAAATTGACTGTTTATAGATGTGATAGGTGGGTAATCAGGAGAGGTGGAGTCAGGCGCAGGAGACAGATGATTCCGGGGAATAAACTTTTAATAAATATTCACACGGGAAAACAATGAAAAGAACGGAGTGCAGGGTGTGCTAAATAAAAAGGCACCACCCTTTTTAGAACGATCACCAGGGACGCAGCCCAAATACAATACTCCGTAACCCCAAGAGGGAAAAACACACATCCTCATAACCAACATACAACCCTGACAACAATCCTGCACAAACCACAAACCTAACTCGCTAGCCTAAATACCCCTCCCCACTAACAACTAATACAAAACAGGTGCGTAACTAACCTAGGCCTAACTAACAGAACGTGAAACATAGATCAGCGGCAGCTAGTAGGCCGGCGACGACGAGCGCCGAGCGCCGCCCGGGCGAGGAGGGGCGCCACCTTCCGTAGGTGTCGTGACAATAGGTTTAATTCGGGAGATGGTAACTCTTTAAAGAACCGCTCTCGTGGTGCCGCAGATCTTAATGAGTTAATTGTTACATGATTAATTTTAAATCGGGTAACAATTAAACATAGTTAGTTAATTAGATAAATAACAGTCTTCAGATTAATGTAAAAGTCAAGTCACGACACAGAGACAAACTGACAAGAGAGATGGATATGATACACAGAGACACAGACAGAGACACAGAGACACAGACAGAGACACAGACAGACACAGACAGAGACACAGACACAGAGACACAGACAGAGACACAGACAGAAACACAGAGACACAGACAGAAACACAGACAGAGACACAGAGACAGAGACACACAGACAGAAACACAGAGACACAGACAGAGACACACAGACAGAAACACAGAGACACAGAGACACAGACAGAGACACACAGACACAGAGACACAGACAGAGACACACAGACGCAGACACAGACAGAAACACAGACACAGACAGAGACACAGACAGAGACACAGACAGAGACACAGACAGAGACACAGACACAGACAGAAACACAGACACAGACAGAGACACAGACAGAGACAGAGACACAGACAGAGACACAGACAGAGACACAGACAGAGACACAGACACAGACAGAGACACAGAGACACAGACAGAGACACAGACAGAGACACAGACAGAGACACAGAGACACAGAGACACAGACAGAGACACACAGACACAGACAGAGACACAGACAGAGACACAGACAGAGACAGAGACACAGACAGAGACACAGACAGAGACAGAGACAGAGACACAGACACAGACAGAGACACAGACAGAGACACAGACAGAGACACAGAGACACAGACAGAAACACAGACACAGACAGAGACACAGACAGAGACACAGAGACACAGAGACACAGACAGAGACAGAGACAGAGACACAGACAGAGACACAGACAGAGACAGAGACAGAGACAGAGACACAGACAGAGACACAGACACGGGCGGACAGACAGACGGACGGAGGGACGGACGGACCGACTGACCGACCGACAGACAGACAGACAGACAGACAGACCTGGCCCCTGATGCGATAGTTATCCAGGTGTATCCTCCTGCTCTCCTGCAGGCTCTTCCTGACGCGGCCCAGTTGAGCGTGCATCAGCCAGGAGATAGCAATGGTCCCCGCCGCCCACTTCCTGTGTCGGTGGCGCAGGTAGGCGTTGCGGGCTCGGTGGCGCCTCCAGCAGCTCTGGATCCGTACCGCGGCAGCCTCCGTGCCTCCCTCCCCCCGGTAACGCTGCCCTGGTCGGTACACCAGGTCCCAAACCTCCTCTCTGTTCTCCATCGCCGAGAGGAGACGCTCCAACCAGCTAACGCCTCCTCTTCCTACGGCCCAGTTCAGATCCCCGCTCTGGAGAAGAACAGGGACAGTGATCCGTAATGCGATAGAAACAATGTACCTTCCGCTGTGCGGCAAACCTGAACGTTGGGAAAATTCAGTGCAAATTCTGGCACGCGTTTAACTGTGAACACTGAGACTGTACCTGCTTTAAGTTACAGTTTTACTGTGAACACTGAGGCTGTACCTGCTTTAAGTTACAGTTTTACTGTGAACACTGAGGCTGTACCTGCTTTAAGTTAGTTTTACTGTGAACACTGAGGCTGTACCCGCTTTAAGTTACAGTTTATCTGTGAACACTGAGGCTGTACCTGCTTTAAGTTAGTTTTACTGTGAACACTGAGGCTGTACCTGCTTTAAGTTACAGTTTTACTGTGAACGCTGAGGCTGTACCAGCTTTAAGTTACAGTTTTACTGTGAACACTGAGGCTGTACCTGCTTTAAGTTAGTTTTACTGTGAACACTGAGGCTGTACCTGCTTTAAGTTACAGTTTTACTGTCAACACAGAGGCTGTACCCACTTTAAGTTACAGTTTTACTGTGAACACTGAGGCTGTACCAGCTTTAAGTTACAGTTTTACTGTGAACACTGAGGCTGTACCTGCTTTAAGTTACAGTTTTACTGTGAACACTGAGGCTGTACCTGCTTTAAGTTACAGTTTTACTGTGAACACTGAGGCTGTACCTGCTTTAAGTTAGTTTAACTTTTAACACTGAGGCTGTACCTGCTTTAAGTTACAGTTTTACTGTGAACACTGAGGCTGTACCTGCTTTAAGTTACTGTTTTACTGTCAACACTGAGGCTGTACCAGCTTTAAGTTACAGTTTTACTGTGAACACTGAGGCTGTACCTGCTTTAAGTTACAGTTTTACTGTGAACACTGAGGCTGTACCTGCTTTAAGTTACAGTTGTTTGTGAACATTGAGGCTGTACCCGCTTTAAGTTACAGTTGTACTGTGAACACTGAGGCTGTACCTGCTTTAAGTTACAGTTGTACTGTGAACGCTGAGGCTGTACCTGCTTTCAGTTACAGTTTTACTGTGAACACTGAGGCTGTACCTGCTTTCAGTTACAGTTTTACTGTGAACACTGAGGCTGTACCTGCTTTAAGTTAGTTTTACTGTGAACACTGAGGCTGTACCTGCTTTAAGTTACAGTTTTACTGTCAACACTGAGGCTGTATCTGCTTTAAGTTAGTTTAACTGTGAACACTGAGGCTGTACCCGCTTTAAGTTAGTTTTACTGTGAACACTGAGGCTGTACCTGCTTTAAGTTAGAGTTTTACTGTGAACACTGAGGCTGTACCTGCTTTAAGTTACAGTTTTACTGTGAACGCTGAGGCTGTACCTGCTTTAAGTTAGTTTTACTGTGAACACTGAGGCTGTACCAGCTTTAAGTTACAGTTTTACTGTGAACACTGAGGCTGTACCTGCTTTAAGTTAGTTTTACTGTGAACACTGAGCCTGTACCTGCTTTAAGTTACAGTTTTACTGTGAACACTGAGGCTGTACCTGCTTTAAGTTAGTTTAACTGTGAACACTGAGACTGTACCTGCTTTAAGTTAGTTTAACTGTTAACACTGAGGCTGTACCTGCTTTAAGTTACAGTTTTACTGTGAACACTGAGGCTGTACCTGCTTTAAGTTACTGTTTTACTGTCAACACTGAGGCTGTACCTGCTTTAAGTTACAGTTGTTTGTGAACACTGAGGCTGTACCTGCTTTAAGTTACAGTTGTACTGTGAACGCTGAGGCTGTACCTGCTTTTAGTTACAGTTTTACTGTCAACACTGAGGCTGTACCTGCTTTAAGTTACAGTTTTACTGTCAACACTGAGGCTGTATCTGCTTTAAGTTAGTTTAACTGTGAACACTGAGGCTGTACCCACTTTAAGTTAGTTTTACTGTGAACACTGAGGCTGTACCTGCTTTAAGTTAGTTTTACTGTGAACACTGAGGCTGTACCTGCTTTAAGTTACAGTTTTACTGTGAACGCTGAGGCTGTACCTGCTTTAAGTTACAGTTTTACTGTGAACACTGAGGCTGTACCTGCTTTAAGTTACAGTTTTACTGTCAACACTGAGGCTGTACCTGCTTTAAGTTACAGTTTTACTGTGAACACTGAGGCTGTATCTGCTTTAAGTTACAGTTTTACTGTCAACACTGAGGCTGTACCCGTTTTAAGTTACAGTTTTACTGTCAACACTGAGGCTGTACCTGCTTTAAGTTACAGTTTTACTGTCAACACTGAGGCTGTACCCGTTTTAAGTTACAGTTTTACTGTCAACACTGAGGCTGTACCTGCTTTAAGTTACAGTTTATCTGTCAACAGAGGCTGTACCTGCTTTAAGTTAGTTTTACTGTAAACACTGAGGCTGTACCTGCTTTAAGTTACAGTTGTACTGTGAAACCTATGAATTTATAAACCAGACTAAGTCTTACGTAGTCAGATTGGTTCATATTATGTTGATTTCCATCACAACTCCCACAGTAGAAGAAAACGTCGGAAACGTTGTAACGTCGGAAACGCTGTAACGTCGGAAACGCTGTAAACTTGAGCGAAGTTCAATCTCGTGCATCTCTCTCACACAGTCACCCCCACCCACCTGTGCCAGCTGTACCAGCCTCTCTCCGTTGACCCTGGCTATGGGGACAGCATACTGCCTCAGAAGACTCTCCAGCCCCAACAGCACCTCCACCAGCAGGCCCCAGCACAGACAGTAGTGCTGCTTGAAGCGGCAGAAGTCTGGGGCCATGGGATTGATGTGGCCCTCCAGGATGGTGAAGGACAACTTACTGATGGATATGGAAGCCAGAGCAGGGAGACACTGGAGAGAGAAAAAAACAGTACTGGATTATAGAAGAGAGAAGCAAACATCGGAAGATCGGAACATCGGAACATCGGAACATCTGAACATCTGAACATCGGAACATCGGAACATCTGAACATCTGAACATCGGAACATCGGAACATCTGAACATCAGAACATCTGAACATCGGAACATCGGAACATCTGAACATCGGAACATCTGAACATCGGAACATCAGAACATCGGAACATCAGAACATCAGAACATCGGAACATCTGAACATCGGAACATTGGAACATCAGATGTTCAGATGTTCCGATACTCAGATGTTCAGATGTTCCGATGTTCCGATGTTCCAATGTTTAGATGTTCAGATGTTCCGAACATCTAAACATCGGAACATTGGAACATCTGAACATCTGAGTATCGGAACATCTGAACATCTGAGTATCGGAACATCGGAACATTGAGTATCGGAACATTGAGTATCGGAACATCTGAGTATCGGAACATCTGAGTATCGGAACATCTGAGTATCGGAACATCTGAGTATCGGAACATCTGAACATCGGAACATCTGAGTATCAGAACATCGGAACATTGAGTATCGGAACATTGAGTATCGGAACATCTGAGTATCAGAACATCTGAACATCTGAGTATCGGAACATCTGAACATCTGAGTATCGGAACATCTGAACATCTGAGTATCAGAACATCGGAACATTGAGTATCGGAACATTGAGTATCGGAACATCTGAGTATCAGAACATCTGAACATCTGAGTATCGGAACATCTGAACATCTGAGTATCAGAACATCTGAACATCTGAACATCTAAACATCTAAACATCTAAACATCGGAACATCGGAACATCGGAACATCTAAACATCGGAACATCTGAGCATCACAACTGAGAATTGTAAAGTTTTCTCTCCGACCCCATTACAAAATTTCAGGAAATGAACTTTAAAAATTTAAATTCTCTCTCCACCATCAAGAGCGGGGCCACTAAAATGTTTTGCTGCGAGGTGGAAGCAAATCTTGCTTAGGTCTCCCAAAAGGACAGTTTCTTTACTAGCTCTGGTGACAAGTAGAATTTTACAACCCTAGTCACAAGAGACGAAGGTCCAAGCTAGATACCTGGGGGTTGAGGGGTGAGACAGGAAGTACCAACCTGGGGGTTGAGGGGTGAAACAGGAAGTACCAACCTGGGGGTTGAGGGGTGAAACAGGAAGTACCAACCTGGGGGTTGAGGGGTGAAACAGGAAGTACCAACCTGAGGGTTGAGGGGTGAAACAGGAAGTACCAACCTGGGGGTTGAGGGGTGAAACAGGAAGTACCAACCTGAGGGTTGAGGGGTGAAACAGGAAGTACCAACCTGGGGGTTGAGGGGTGAAACAGGAAGTACCAACCTGAGGGTTGAGGGGTGAAACAGGAAGTACCAACCTGAGGGTTGAGGGGTGAAACAGGAAGTACCAACCTGGGGGTTGAGGGGTGAAACAGGAAGTACCAACCTGGGGGTTGAGGGGTGAAACAGGAAGTACAAACCTGGGGGTTGAGGGGTGAAACAGGAAGTACAACCTGGGGTTGAGGGGTGAAACAGGAGTACCACCTGGGGGTTGAGGGGTGAAACAGGAAGTACCAACCTGGGGGTTGAGGGGTGAAACAGGAAGTACCAACCTGGGGGTTGAGGGGTGAAACAGGAAGTACCACCTGAGGGTTGAGGGGTGAAACAGGAAGTTACCAACCTGGGGTTGAGGGGTGAAACAGAAGTACCACCTGAGGTTGAAGGGGTGAAACAGGAAGTACCAACCTGAGGGTTGAGGGGTGAAACAGGAAGTACCAACCTGTAGGGTTTGAGGGGTAAAACAGGAAGTACCACCTGGGGGTTGAGGGTGAAACAGGGAAGTACCAACCTGAGGGTTGAGGGGTGAAACAGAAGTACCAACCTGAGGGGTTGAGGGGTGAAACAGGAAGTACCACCTGGGGGTTGAGGGGTGAAAACAGGAAGTACCAACCTGGGGTTGAGGGGTGAAACAGGAAGTACCAACCTGGGGGTTGAGGGTGAAACAGGAAGTACCAAACCTGGGGGGTTTGAGGGGTGAAACAGGAAGTACCACCTGGGGGTTGAGGGTGAACAGGAAGTACCAACCTGGGGGTTGAGGGGTGAAACAGGAAGTACCAACCTGGGGGTTGAGCGGTGCGACAGGAAGTACCAACCTGGGGGTTGAGGGGTGAAACAGGAAGTACCAACCTGGGGGTTGAGGGGTGAAACAGGAAGTACCAACCTGGGGGTTGAGGGGTGAAACAGGAAGTACCAACCTGGGGGTTGAGGGGTGAAACAGGAAGTACCAACCTGGGGGTTGAGGGGTGAGACAGGAAGTACCAACCTGGGGTTGAGGGGTGAAACAGGAAGTACCAACCTGGGGGTTGAGGGGTGAAACAGGAAGTACCAACCTGGGGGTTGAGGGGTGAAACAGGAAGTACCAACCTGGGGGTTGAGGGGTGAAACAGGAAGTACCAACCTGGGGGTTGAGGGGTGAGACAGGAAGTACCAACCTGGGGGTTGAGGGGTGAAACAGGAAGTACCAACCTGGGGGTTGAGGGGTGAAACAGGAAGTACCAACCTGGGGGTTGAGGGGTGAAACAGGAAGTACCAACCTGGGGGTTGAGGGGTGCAAGCCGGGTCATTTGCCTGTGTTCGGAGCTCTTGGAGCTGGCGGAGGTGGGCGGGGTGTGGATGGTCCAGGTGGACGGGCGTTCTCTGCCGTGACCGTGGGAGAGGTCAGGATCCTTGCCCCAGATCACTTCCCTCTGACCCCGCCATGTCTTCTCTGGCAGGGCTAAGAGGGAAAACATTTTCAATTCTGTTTAAAAAAAATACATGTTTGTCATGTAGCAGACTCTCTTTAAGGATTATATAACATCCATCTATCATAACCATTACAAATAAAACATTCTTCAAAACTACAAGCTACCTGCAAACTCAGGGCTAGTGTAGACACTCAGAGCTAGTGTAGACACTCAGAGCTAGTGTAGACACTCAGGGCTAGTGTAGACACTCAGAGCTAGTGTAGACACTCAGGGCTAGTGTAGACCTAGTGTAGACACTCAGATCTAGTGTAGACACTCAGGGCTAGTGTAGACACTCAGAGCTAGTGTAGACACTCAGGGCTAGTGTAGACCTAGTGTAGACACTCAGATCTAGTGTAGACACTCAGGGCTAGTGTAGACACTCAGAGCTAGTGAAGACACTCAGAGCTAGTGTAGACACTCAGGGCTAGTGTAGACACTCAGGGCTAGTGTACACACTCAGAGCTAGTGTACACACTCAGGGCTACTGTAGACACTCAGGGCTAGTGTAGACACTCAGGGCTAGTGTACACACTCAGAGCTAGTGTAGACACTCAGAGCTAGTGTAGACATTCAGAGCTAGTGTAGACACTCAGAGCTAGTGTAGACACTCAGGGCTAGTGTAGACCTAGTGTAGACGCTCAGAGCTAGTGTACACTCAGAGCTAGTGTAGACACTCAGAGCTAGTGTAGACACTCAGAGCTAGTGTAGACACTCAGGGCTAGTGTAGACACTCAGGGCTAGTGTAGACACTCAGAGCTAGTGTAGACACTCAGGGCTAGTGTAGACACTCAGGGCTAGTGTAGACACTCAGGGCTAGTGTAGACACTCAGAGCTAGTGTAGACACTCAGGCTAGTGTAGACACTCAGAGCTAGTGTAGACACTCAGAGCTAGTGTACACTCAGAGCTAGTGTAGACACTAAGAGCTAGTGTAGACACTCAGGGCTAGTGTAGACACTCAGGGCTAGTGTAGACACTCAGAGCTAGTGTAGACACTCAGGGCTAGTGTAGACACTCAGAGCTAGTGTAGACACTCAGAGCTAGTGTACACTCAGAGCTAGTGTAGACACTAAGAGCTAGTGTAGACACTCAGAGCTAGTGTAGACACTCAGAGCTAGTGTAGACACTCAGGGCTAGTGTAGACACTCAGGGCTAGTGTAGACACTCAGAGCTAGTGTAGACACTCAGGGCTAGTGTAGACACTCAGCCCTAGTGTAGACCTAGTGTAGACACTCAGGGCTAGTGTAGACACTCAGGGCTAGTGTAGACACTCAGAACTAGTGTAGACACTCAGGGCTAGTGTAGACACTCAGAGCTAGTGTAGACACTCAGAGCTAGTGTAGACACTCAGGGCTAGTGTAGACACTCAGAGCTAGTGTAGACACTCAGAGCTAGTGTAGACACTCAGGGCTAGTGTAGACACTCAGGGCTAGTGTAGACACTCAGGGCTAGTGTAGACACTCAGGGCTAGTGTAGACCTAGTGTAGACGCTCAGAGCTAGTGTACACACTCAGGGCTAGTGTACACACTCAGGGCTAGTGTAGACCTAGTGTAGACACTCAGAGCTAGTGTAGACACTCAGGGCTAGTGTAGACACTCGGAGCTAGTGTAGACACTCAGGGCTAGTGTACACACTCAGGGCTAGTGTAGACCTATTGTAGACGCTCAGAGCTAGTGTAGACACTCAGGGCTAGTGTACACACTCAGAACTAGTGTAGACACTCAGGGCTAGTGTACACACTCAGGGCTAGTGTAGACACTCAGGGCTAGTGTACACACTCAGAGCTAGTGTAGACCTAGTGTAGACGCTCAGAGCTAGTGTAGACCTAGTGTAGACGCTCAGGGCTAGTGTAGACCTAGTGTAGACGCTCAGAGCTAGTGTAGACCTAGTGTAGACCTAGTGTAGACCTAGTGTAGACGCTCAGGGCTAGTGTAGACACTCAGAGCTAGTGTAGACGCTCAGAGCTAGTGTAGACCTAGTGTACACTCAGAGCTAGTGTAGACCTAGTGTAGACACTCAGAGCTAGTGTAGACCTAGTGTAGACACTCAGGGCTAGTGTAGACCTAGTGTAGACACTCAGGGCTAGTGTAGACCTAGTGTAGACACTCAGAGCTAGTGTAGACCTAGTGTAGACACTCAGAGCTAGTGTAGACACTCAGGGCTAGTGTAGACGCTCAGAGCTAGTGTAGACCTAGTGTAGACACTCAGACCTAGTGTAGACACTCAGGGCTAGTGTAGACGCTCAGAGCTAGGAAAGGAAATGACAAGTACAACAGTTAAGTGTTAGTACATCAATTTGTGTAACTGGGCTGATACAGCCATCACTGTTAAACCTGACTGGGCTGATACAGCCATCACTGTTAAACCTGACTGGGCTGATACAGCCATCACTGTTAAACCTGACTGGGCTGATACAGCCATCACTGTTAAACCTGACTGGGCTGATACAGCCATCACTGTCAAACCTGACTGGGCTGATACAGCCATCACTGTTAAACCTGACTGGGCTGATACAGCCATCACTGTTAAACCTGACTGGGCTGATACAGCCATCACTGTTAAACCTGACTGGGCTGATACAGCCATCACTGTTAAACCTGACTGGGCTGATACAGCCATCACTGTTAAACCTGACTGGGCTGATACAGCCTTCACTGTCAAACCTGACTGGCCCCTCTCCCTCCCTCCCTCCCTCCCTCCCTCCCTCCCTCCCTCCCTCCCTCCCTCCCTCGACAGACAGACAGACAGACAGACAGACAGACAGACAGACAGACAGACAGACAGACAGCAGACAGACAGACAGACAGACAGACAGACAGACAGACAGACAGACAGCAGATGGAGGAATTACACAGAAAGAGACATCAAGAAGGAACCAAAAGAGATGGAAAAGGGGAAATAAATCACATTTACAGATTGGATTGGTTTCCACAAAATAAATATAGTGTGTGTAGGAGAAGGACCCGTAGTGGTCTCTCTCTCTCTCTCTCTCTCTCTCTCTCTCTCTGTCTCTCTCTCTCTCTCTTTCTCTCTCTCTCTGTTGTATCGCGATCATATCTCAACACAATGCTGTGAGTTTCACATAACCAGGGCTATTGAGGCAGGGCTCCCATGCCAAGCTGGTCTCACATCAGTGACCTGTTTCCAAGGAGAGACAGCTCTTTCTCCCTGCCTAACCAGCATCTCTGTCTGAGACGCTTGAGTCTCATGTGTGAGAATAGTGTTTTTCTGTCCTGTATGATAACTGTATTAGTTGGAAGTGTCAGAACACAACAAAAAAAACAATGGCATAGTAAATGTGACTGAGATCCAGTGGAGGGGGGGGGGGGTCCGGTATTCATAAAAGCTTTTCAGAGTAGGAGTGTTGATCGAGGATCAGGTCCCCCCCCCCTGGTCCATTCATTATCATTTCAGAAGAAAAGACTCCTACTCTGAGACACTGTATAAATAGGGGCCCAGTGTGTCTAGAATAATCAAGTATAGAACAAACAGTAAATGTAATCTCTTGTCTGAGCCTTTTAGTCCACATGAGAACAGTTACGTTATGCCTTCAGAACCTCTCTGTACTGTCTGATCAGAACTGTGTTAGGTTTCAGAACCTCTAGGTACTGTCTGACCAGAACTGTGTTAGGTTAGGCCTTCAGAACCTCTCTGTACTGTCTGACCAGAACTGTGTTAGGCCTTCAGAACCTCTCTGTACTGTCTGATCAGAACTGTGTTAGGTTTCAGAACCTCTAGGTACTGTCTGACCAGAACTGTGTTCGGCCTTCAGAACCTCTAGGTACTGTCTGACCAGAACTGTGTTAGGCCATCAGAACCTCTATGTACTGTCTGATCAGAACTGTGTTAGGCCTTCAGAACCTCTCTGTACTGTCTGACCAGAAATGTGTTAGGCCTTCAGAACCTCTCTGTACTGTCTGATCAGAACTGTGTTAGGCCTTCAGAACCTCTCTGTACTGTCTGACCAGAACTGTGTTAGGTTAGGCCTTCAGAACCTCTAGGTACTGTCTGACCAGAACTGTGTTCGGGCCTTCAGAACCTCTAGGTACTGTCTGACCAGAACTGTGTTAGGCCTTCAGAACCTCTCTGTACTGTCTGACCAGAACTGTGTTAGGTTAGGCCTTCAGAACCTCTCTGTACTGTCTGACCAGAACTGTTTTAGGTTAGGCCTTCAGAACCTCTAGGTACTGTCTGACCAGAACTGTGTTCAGCCTTCAGAACCTCTAGGTACTGTCTGACCATAACTGTGTTAGGTTAGGCCTTCAGAACCTCTAGGTACTGTCTGACCAGAACTGTGTTCAGCCTTCAGAACCTCTAGGTACTGTCTGACCATAACTGTGTTAGGTTAGGCCTTCAGAACCTCTAGGTACTGTCTGACCAGAACTGTGTTCGGCCTTCAGAACCTCAAGGATCACAAACCTATGACAACATTATGTGACTAAATTCACATTTTAGTCACACAGTCATTCAGCAGACGCTTTTATCCAGAGCCATTAACAATCTGACTAAAATCAGGTGCTGCCTGAGCTGGACTTTTCCCAGAGCAGTATGAATACCCTGGCTATTGGCTGATGTTTAGCCCACAGAGCAGTATGAATACCCTGGCTATTGGCTGATGTTTAGCCCACAGAGCAGTATGAATACCCTGGCTATTGGCTGCTGTCGAGCCCACAGAGCAGTATGAATACCCTGGCTATTGGCTGCTGTCGAGCCCACAGAGCAGTATGAATACCCTGGCTATTGGCTGATGTCGAGCCCACAGAGCAGTATGAATACCCTGGCTATTGGCTGCTGTCGAGCCCACAGAGCAGTATGAATACCCTGGCTATTGGCTGCTGTCGAGCCCACAGAGCAGTATGAATACCCTGGCTATTGGCTGCTGTCGAGCCCACAGAGCAGTATGAATACCCTGGCTATTGGCTGATGTTTAGCCCACAGAGCAGTATGAATACCCTGGCTATTGGCTGATGTCGAGCCCACAGAGCAGTATGAATACCCTGGCTATTGGCTGATGTTTAGCCCACAGAGCAGTATGAATACCCTGGCTATTGGCTGATGTCGAGCCCACAGAGCAGTATGAATACCCTGGCTATTGGCTGATGTCGAGCCCACAGAGAGGCCAAAACTGATTCTAGACCAGCACTCTTACTATACTCCGGGACGTTTTAAGTGTGTCTGTAACGGTCCAGTGGGACTCAGTTGTTTAGAGCATGGCTCTTGCAACGCCCAGAGGCGTTGTGGGTTTGATTCCCACGGCGGGAGGAGGGGGGGGGGACCAGGACGGAGAAAAGAACATATGAAAAGTCTTGTACTCTCACTACTGCAAGTTGCTCTGGGTAAGAGCGTCTGCTAAAAATGGAAACATGTAAAATAATAATAGTAATAATGAAGAACTGACCCATCTTGGAGGAGCAGCTCTCTTCCCTACGGTGTAACGGAGCAGCCGCGGGTCGGACAGGAGCCCAGAACAGATCTGTAGCTGTGGAGGGTAAACCTTTCTCCAGTAGACTGGCAATGCCTGCAAACACAGCAACAACACTCAATATGACAGAATGACATATAAGACCTCAATCAATATAGCATACTGTACACATCAGTGACTGGCTGCGATAATGATAGTGATCGTGTGGTTCAGAGAGTGATAATGTGATTACGGTAATGATAATGTGGTTATAATAGTGATAGTGTGGCTGTGATAATGATTGTGTGGTTAAGAGAGTGAAAATGTGGTTACGATAATGATAATGTGGTTGTGGTTATGATAGTGATAATGTGGCTGCGATAGTGTGGTTAAGAGTGTGGTTAAGAGAGTGATAATGTGGCTGCGATAATGATAGTGATAATGTGGCTGTGATAATGATAGTGATAATGTGGCTGTGATAATGATAAAGTGGCTGTGATAATGATAATGTGTCTATGATAATGATAGTGATAATGTGTCTATGATAATGATAGTGATAATGTGTCTATGATAATGATAATGTGGCTGTGATAGTGATAATGTGGCTGTGATAATGATAGTGTGGTTGTGATAGTGATAATGTGTCTATGATAATGATAGTGTGGTTGTGATAGTGATAATGTGGCTGTGATAATGATAAAGTGGCTGTGATAATGATAGTGTGGTTGTGATAGTGATAAGCTATGATAGCTATGATAATGATAGTGATAGCGGTGTGTGTACATGATCACCTGCTGCCATGTCTTCTTCAGACAGTGGTGGTACCAGGTACAGATTGTTGCATGCTCCACCTGGCACTATAGCCAGACTGCCCACTGTGGGACCAGTCACTACCCTTTGAGTGGGCCCCTGGAGAAGACAACAAAGTCAATATGTTATATATTATTATTGATTGAGACTTTTTCTTGAGAGAGGCGATGGCTGACTGGGTATTGTATGTCCAATTTCTTCAGGTGTATTTTGCAAGAATATGGAATCACAGATTACTGAAGTACCCTAAATGAGAGCATATCCCCCAATCACCCAAGCAGCCAGTCCCTCCCTGTGTAACAGTAGACATTAGTCCCTCCCTGTGTAACAGTAGACATTAGTCCCTCCCTGTGTAACAGTAGACATTAGTCCCTCCCTGTGTAACAGTAGACATTAGTCCCTCCCTGTGTAACAGTAGACATTAGTCCCTCCCTGTGTAACAGTAGACATTAGTCCCTCCCTGTGTAACAGTAGACATTAGTCCCTCCCTGTGTAACAGTAGACATTAGTCCCTCCCTGTGTAACAGTAGACATTAGTCCCTCCCTGTGTAACAGTAGGCATTAGTCCCTCCCTGTGTAACAGTAGGCATTAGTCCCTCCCTGTGTAACAGTAGACATTAGTCCCTCCCTGTGTAACAGTAGGCATTAGTCCCTCCCTGTGTAACAGTAGGCATTAGTCCCTCCCTGTGCTGTGTAACAGTAGGCATTAGTCCCTCCCTGTGTAACAGTAGACATTAGTCCCACCCTGTGTAACAGTAGACATTAGTCCCTCCCTGTGTAACAGTAGACATTAGTCCCTCCCTATGTAACAGTAGGCATTAGTCCCTCCCTGTGCTGTGTAACAGTAGACATTAGTCCCTCCCTGTGCTGTGTTACAGTAGACATTAGTCCCTCCCTGTGTAACAGTAGACATTAGTCCCTCCCTGTGTAACAGTAGGCATTAGTCCCTCCCTGTGCTGTGTAACAGTAGACATTAGTCCCTCCCTGTGCTGTGTAACAGTAGACATTAGTCCCTCCCTGTGTAACAGTAGACATTAGTCCCTCCCTGTGTAACAGTAGGCATTAGTCCCTCCCTGTGCTGTGTTACAGTAGACATTAGTCCCTCCCTGTGTAACAGTAGACATTAGTCCTCCCTGTGTAACAGTAGGCATTAGTCCCTCCCTGTGCTGTGTAACAGTAGACATTAGTCCCTCCCTGTGCTGTGTAACAGTAGATATTAGTCCCTCCCTGTGCTGTGTAACAGTAGGCATTAGTCCCTCCCTGTGTAACAGTAGACATTAGTCCCTCCCTGTGCTGTGTAACAGTAGACATTAGTCCCTCCCTGTGTAACAGTAGACATTAGTCCCTCCATGTGTAACAGTAGACATTAGTCCCTCCCTGTGCTGTGTAACAGTAGACATTAGTCCCTCCCTGTATAACAGTAGACATTAGTCCCTCCCTGTGCTGTGTAACAGTAGACATTAGTCCCTCCCTGTGTAACAGTAGACATTAGTCCCTCCCTGTGTAACAGTAGGCATTAGTCCCTCCCTGTGCTGTGTAACAGTAGGCATTAGTCCCTCCCTGTGTAACAGTAGACATTAGTCCCTCCCTGTGTAACAGTAGTCATTAGTCCCTCCCTGTGTAACAGTAGACATTAGTCCCTCCCTGTGTAACAGTAGGCATTAGTCCCTCCCTGTGTAACAGTAGACATTAGTCCCTCCATGTGTAACAGTAGACATTAGTCCCTCCCTGTGTAACAGTAGTCATTAGTCCCTCCCTGTGTAACAGTAGGCATTAGTCCCTCCCTGTGTAACAGTAGGCATTAGTCCCTCCCTGTGTAACAGTAGACATTAGTCCCTCCATGTGTAACAGTAGACATTAGTCCCTCCATGTGTAACAGTAGACATTAGTCCCTCCCTGTGTAACAGTAGTCATTAGTCCCTCCCTGTGTAACAGTAGGCATTAGTCCCTCCCTGTGCTGTGTAACAGTAGACATTAGTCCCTCCCTGTATAACAGTAGACATTAGTCCCTCCCTGTGCTGTGTAACAGTAGACATTAGTCCCTCCCTGTGCTGTGTAACAGTAGACATTAGTCCCTCCCTGTGCTGTGTAACAGTAGGCATTAGTCCCTCCCTGTGCTGTGTAACAGTAGGCATTAGTCCCTCCCTGTGTAACAGTAGGCATTAGTCCCTCCCTGTATAACAGTAGGCATTAGTCCCTCCATGTATAACAGTAGGCATTAGTCCCTCCCTGTGCTGTGTAACAGTAGACATTAGTCCCTCCCTGTGTAACAGTAGGCATTAGTCCCACCCTGTGCTGTGTAACAGTAGACATAAGTCCCTCCCTGTGTAACAGTAGGCATTAGTCCCTCCCTGTGCTGTGTAACAGAAGACATTAGTCCCTCCCTGTGTAACAGTAGACATTAGTCCCTCCCTGTGCTGTGTAACAGTAGGCATTAGTCCCTCCCTGTGCTGTGTAACAGTAGGCATTAGTCCCTCCCTGTGTAACAGTAGACATTAGTCCCTCCCTGTATAACAGTAGGCATTAGTCCCTCCCTGTATAACAGTAGGCATTAGTCCCTCCCTGTGTAACAGTAGACATTAGTCCCTCCCTGTGTAACAGTAGATATTAGTCCCTCTCTGTGCTGTGTAACAGTAGGCATTAGTCCCTCCCTGTGTAACAGTAGACATTAGTCCCTCCCTGTGTAACAGTAGACATTAGTCCCTCCCTGTGTAACAGTAGACATTAGTCCCTCCCTGTGTAACAGTAGACATTAGTCCCTCCCTGTGTAACAGTAGGCATTAGTCCCTCCCTGTGTAACAGTAGACATTAGTCCCTCCTTGTGTAACAGTAGACATTAGTCCCTCCCTGTGTAACAGTAGGCATTAGTCCCTCCCTGTGTAACAGTAGATATTAGTCCCTCCCTGTGCTGTGTAACAGCAGGCATTAGTCCCTCCCTGTGTAACAGTAGGCATTAGTCCCTCCCTGTGCTGTGTAACAGTAGGCATTAGTCCCTCCCTGTGTAACAGCAGGCATTAGTCCCTCCCTGTGTAACATTAGACATTAGTCCCTCCCTGTGTAACAGTAGACATTAGTCCCTCCCTGTGCTGTGTAACAGTAGGCATTAGTCCCTCCCTGTGCTGTGTAACAGTAGGCATTAGTCCCTCCCTGTGTAACAGCAGGCATTAGTCCCTCCCTGTGTAACAGTAGACATTAGTCCCTCCCTGTGTAACAGTAGACATTAGTCCCTCCCTGTGCTGTGTAACAGTAGGCATTAGTCCCTCCCTGTGCTGTGTAACAGTAGGCATTAGTCCCTCCCTTTGCTGTGTAACAGTAGACATTAGTCCCTCCCTGTGCTGTGTAACAGTAGGCATTAGTCCCTCCCTGTGTAACAGTAGGCATTAGTCCCTCCCTGTGTAACAGTAGACATTAGTCCCTCCCTGTGTAACAGTAGGCATTAGTCCCTCCCTGTGTAACAGTAGACATTAGTCCCTCCCTGTGCTGTGTAACAGTAGACATTAGTCCCTCCCTGTGTAACAGTAGACATTAGTCCCTCCCTGTGTACAGTAGACATTAGTCCCCCTGTGTAACAGTAGACATTAGTCCCTCCCTGTGCTGTGTAACAGTAGACATTAGTCCCTCCCTGTGCTGTGTAACAGTAGACATTAGTCCCTCCCTGTGCTGTGTAACAGTAGACATTAGTCCCTCCCTGTGCTGTGTAACAGTAGACATTAGTCCCTCCCTGTGTAACAGTAGACATTAGTCCCTCCCTGTGTAACAGTAGACATTAGTCCCTCCCTGTGTAACAGTAGACATTAGTCCCTCTCTGTGCTGTGTAACAGTAGGCATTAGTCCCTCCCTGTGTAACAGTAGGCATTAGTCCCTCCCTGTGTAACAGTAGACATTAGTCCCTCCTTGTGTAACAGTAGACATTAGTCCCTCCCTGTGTAACAGTAGGCATTAGTCCCTCCCTGTGTAACAGTAGACATTAGTCCCTCCCTGTATAACAGTAGACATTAGTCCCTCCCTGTGCTGTGTAACAGTAGGCATTAGTCCCTCCCTGTGTAACAGTAGACATTAGTCCCTCCTTGTGTAACAGTAGACATTAGTCCCTCCCTGTGTAACAGTAGGCATTAGTCCCTCCCTGTGCTGTGTAACAGCAGGCATTAGTCCCTCCCTGTGTAACAGTAGGCATTAGTCCCTCCCTGTGCTGTGTAACATTAGGCATTAGTCCCTCCCTGTGTAACAGTAGATATTAGTCCCTCCCTGTGTAACAGTAGACATTAGTCCCTCCTTGTGTAACAGTAGACATTAGTCCCTCCCTGTGTAACAGTAGGCATTAGTCCCTCCCTGTGTAACAGTAGACATTAGTCCCTCCCTGTATAACAGTAGACATTAGTCCCTCCCTGTGCTGTGTAACAGTAGGCATTAGTCCCTCCCTGTGTAACAGTAGACATTAGTCCCTCCTTGTGTAACAGTAGACATTAGTCCCTCCCTGTGTAACAGTAGGCATTAGTCCCTCCCTGTGCTGTGTAACAGCAGGCATTAGTCCCTCCCTGTGTAACAGTAGGCATTAGTCCCTCCCTGTGTAACAGTAGATATTAGTCCCTCCCTGTGTAACAGTAGACATTAGTCCCTCCCTGTCAATCCTACTGAGATTCCCAGAGTCAGGGTTGTAAAATTCCCGGAAACTTTCCAAAAATTACTAGTTTCCCCAGAAATCCCAGTTGGAAGATTCCTGGAATCGAATGGGAAAAATCTGAAAATGCAGAATCGTCCAACCAGGACTTCTGACGGGAAAATCAGGGAATTTTGGAAAAGTTACCAGACTTGTGCAACCCTAGCATTGAAACTTGAACTATAGGGATGAATGTTTCAATAGGATAAAATACTATAAACCTGCTTCCTCTCTTTCACACAGGCAGCAACACCTGCCTCAAAACACCTGCCTCAAAACACCTGCCTCTGTGAATACAACCAACAGATGTCTCTACATTCATTAAACAGGACAGCTAATGACATTGTAAACCGGCCAATAAAAAGCCACTTCCCCTGAAGCAATCAATCACAACGCTGGCAATGCTTTGGAGAAAATAATCCAAACATAACAGGTTTGGTTTTTGAACACATGCAGAACAGTGTAAACCTGTATCTGTCCTGTATGAGTTGGCCTTTTTTAATGTCTGTCCCTCCAGACTCCTACCCTGGCCATGTTCAGATGCCAAACGTTGTCGTAAGTTGCAGAGAGAAATACCAAGAATAGATCCAAAATTATTCCTTGTTCTACATGGTCAGAGAGGCATGTTTGTTCTACATAATATATATTTCTATCTTGAACGTTCCTAAAATGTTGTGTCCTGCTGAACTTTGCCCTGATGTTCAGCCTGCTTGTTTCTGTTCAGATTACTGAGCTCTCTGACAGACTACCTGACAGACTACCTGACAGACTACCTGACAGACCACCTGACAGACCACCTGACAGACCACCTGACAGACCATACGCAGCAGGCAGGTGCTCAGGGAGATTCTCTTCTCCTCAAAGTCACACAGCTTTTTCAGGATGTGTCACTGAGGAAAGGTAGCCTGCGGTCCAGATCTGTTTGTGTCCATCTCCTTTATGTTGAGCATGGCAAGACAGCACCAACTGATCTGACACCCAGGCTGGAGAAAAAAAGGCTAGTTTTCACCCCTGGCAGGCAGGGAAACAGCGGAGGAGAGGAGGACATGAGGAGAGGAGCTGGGCACATCTGACGTTTTAGGAGAAGGCAGAGAGCAGGCCGGGCGGAAAGCCAGTGGTTACCAGTGGGTAGGCTTATCTACGGGCTACAGCTGTCTTGTCTTATTGGTATGCAGGAGGGAGGCAGCCAGGTACCCACTCCTTCACTCTTCCTCCTCCTCTTCCTCCTCCTCCTCTCCTGTCCAGAGACAGTTGTAAAGCACCAGTCCATATCACAGAAATCAGGCAGCTCAGGGTTCCTGCAGAGAATGCTGATGTGCTGCAAGCTGCTGCTCTCCTGCTCTCCGCTTCCAGCAGCCAACTCTTACAACTTCCTGTGTCTTCGCTTCCAGCAGCCAACTCTTACAACTTCCTGTGTATCAGTAACAGAGGCCAACTCTTACAGCTTCCTGTGTTTCACTGACAGCAGCCAACTCTTACAGCTTCCTGTGTATCACTGACAGCAGCCAACTCTTACAGCTTCCTGTGTCTCCGCTTCCAGCAGCCAAGTCTTACAACTTCCTGTGTATCACTGACAGCAGCCAACTCTTACAGCTTCCTGTGTCTCCGCTTCCAGCAGCCAAGTCTTACAACTTCCTGTGTATCACTGACAGCAGCCAACTCTTACAGCTTCCTGTGTTTCACTGACAGCAGCCAACTCTTACAGCTTCCTGTGTATCACTGACAGCAGCCAACTCTTATAGCTTCCTGTGTATCACTGACAGCAGCCAACTCTTATAGCTTCCTGTGTATCAGTGACAGCAGCCAACTCTTATAGCTTCCTGTGTATCACTGACAGCAGCCAACTCTTATAGCTTCCTGTGTATCAGTGACAGCAGCCAACTCTTATAGCTTCCTGTGTATCAGTGACAGCAGCCAACTCTTACAGCTTCCTGTGTATCAGTGACAGCAGCCAACTCTTACAGCTTCCTGTGTCTTCGCTTCCAGCAGCCACCTCTTACAACTTCCTGTGTATCAGT
>NC_042960.1:70714699-70744699 GCF_901001165.1 Salmo trutta
TCCCATCTCTGCCTGGCTCCAGACGAAACACTGTAACTATGGCAACGAGATGCTACATTCACTAAGTGGGCGAATACTAGATATGTAGTTTTGGTAAAACATTTTTTTACTTTATAATGTTTGAATAAATAATCGCATGAAATGTGCACTTTTATTAAATAGAAAGTACATAAATCAGAAGCAAAATCTATAATTTTTCTCATTCTGCGGTGGAATGTGATTGTTGGTCGTCCATAGTTACCACAGAAACAAAGCCATAAACCTCGCCTAATTTCTTTTTTTTTTACAATTTATCTTCTTAAAATCGTATTTTAAGTCTAACCATAATATTAACCACACTGCTAACCTTATACCTAACCCTAACATTAAATGAAGACCAAAAAAATGCACATTTTAGTTTTCAAGAATATTTACGATATAAGCAAACGTTGACTTTGTGGCTGACGTAACTATTGGCAACTGTGATTTTTGCGTCTTGCACCGGAAGTGATAAAACGTTTTGAGTTGAAAGGTCATACTGACTGCGAAGGTTTGTTGTGCTAACTAGTTTTGTCATTTGTTTTTTCCAGCAAGTAACGCTTCTAAAATGTCCGCGTCTGAAGAACAAGAAGACACAGCGACCACTGTCCCATCCGTCCTCATTACGAGCTGTGACATTGGCTTTAATGAACAAGATTTGATAAAACGTAAGTAGATGCAAGGTAGCAAAATGGCCTAACTAGCTAACGTTAGCTAGCTTTAATAAATCGCAAGATCACTCTAACAGGCTGGCTAAACAGGAACACACAAACGGGTATTACTGTTCATAGAATCTGTTCATTAACGTTACTTGCGTTGTGAATGTGCAGCGAATTTTAGCTATTGTAACTAGTTGCTAAGTGATGTAGCCAGCCAGCACTAGAGCTACCAGCCACCTTGCTGACTGAAGCTAAATATGGGAATAACGTTACAGCTTGTGTGACTGGGAAACATTGAAAAATGTCTGGGTTGTTTTTTCTTCTTCAGAGATTCTAGGCACCACATCGTTGCCAGAGCCGTCCAAGCAGGAGGATACGGTAGTGTGGTACCCATGGACTATCAACAACAAGTATTACACTGCAGATGTCAGCCTCTGTGTGGTGCCCAGTACCTACCAGATGACCTCAGAGATAGCCCAGTCCATGCAGGCTTTCATTGCTTACTTTGACAGCACAGTGGTAAGTGGTGTGTATGCATTCAGACCCCTTTTTCCACATTTCGTTATGTTACGAACCTTATTCTAGAATGATTCAATTGTTTCCCCCCCTCAAATCTACACACAGTAACCCATAATGACAATGCAAAAACAGTTTTTTTGAAATTTTTGGAAATGTATAAAAAAAAAAACTACTGAAATATCACATTTACATAAGTATTCAGACCCTTTACTCAGTACTTTGTTGAAGCGCATTTGGCAGCAATTACAGCCTTGAGTCTTCTTGGGTATGACTCTACAAGCTTGGCACACCTGTATTTGGGGAGTTTCTCCCATTCTTCTCTGCAGATCCTCTCATGCTCTGTCAGGTTGGATGGGGAGCATTGCTGCACAGCTATTTTCAGCTCTCTCCAGAGATGTTTGATTGGGTTCAATTCTAGGCTGGGCCATTCAAGGACATTCAGAGACTTCTCCCGAAGCCACTCCTGCGTTGTCTTGGCTGTGTATTTATGGTCGTTGTCCTGTTGGAAGGTGAACCTTCCCCCCCAGTCTGAGGTCCTGAGAGCTCTGGAGCAGGTTTTCATGAAGGATCTCTGTACTTTGCTCCGTTCCTCCTTCCCTCGATCCTGACTAGTCTCCCAGTCCCTGCCGCTGAAAAACATCCCCACAGCATGATTCTGCCACCACCTTGCTTTACCATAGGGATGGTGCCTGGTTTCCTACAGATGTGACGCTTGGCATTCAGGCCAAAGAGTTCAATCTTGGTTATATCAGACCAGAGAATCTTGTTTCACATGGTTTGAGCGTCTTTAGGCAAACTCCCAGCAGGCTGTCATGTGCCTTTTACTGAGGAGTGGCTTCCGTCTGGCCAATCTACCATAAAGGCCTGATTGGTGGAGTCCTGTAGAGATGGGAGAACCTTCCAGAAGGACAGCCATCTCCACAGAGGAATTCTAGAGCTCTGTCAGAGTGAACATCAAGTTCTTGGTCACCTCCCTGACCAAGGCCCTTCTACCCCAATTGCTTAGTTTGGCCGGGCGGCCAGTTCTAGGAAGAGTCTTGGTGGTTCCAAACTTCTTCCATTTAAGAATGATGGAGGCCACTGTGTTCTTGGGGACCTTCAATGCTGCAGAACTGTTTTGGTATCCTTCACCAGATCTGTGCCTGAAAACAATCCTGTCTCGGAGCTCTACGGACAATTCCTTTGACCTCAATGTGGAGTCTCATAGCAAAGGGTCTGAATACTTAAGTAAATAAGGTATTTCTTTTTTTTATTTGTAATACATTTGCAAACATTTCTAAACCTGTTTTCGCTTTGTGATTATGGGGTATTGTATGTGTAGATTGCTGTTTTTATCAATTTTAGAATCAGGCTGTAACGTAACAAAATGTGGGAAAAGTGAAGGGGTCTGAATACTTTCCGAAGGCACTCTATATCGGTGGGGTTGGGTACAGCAGGCTGCATCTCAATCTGTGATTCCTCGTGTCCTTGCCTCCTACCTACTCAACTGAGGTCCCTCCCCGTCCCCTCAGACCTTCAGTGCATTTTGAGAAGGAGGCAAGAAGAGAGGACACAACAAGTGTAGGAAAGATATTGAGACCGGGGTATGTCTATGCTTTGGTAAATCACAGGTGTATTGGCTAGAAACCAAACGGAATCAAACAGAAGGAAACTGGGAAACTTGTCCAATGGAAGCTTTTTTGTTACAAAACATTTTCCATTGCAAAAAAAAAGCTTTGCAAAAAGTCTGAAATGTTTTGCAACAGTGTGCAACTAATGAACAAACCCCAGGTAACCCTTGTCTCCCTGGGGTCTGACAGAAGGATGGTTTGGAGCGGCTGTCTCCCTGGATATCTGTGGTGGAAGACTTAGCTCCGGAGGTGCTCATCCTGGTCTGTGACCGCGTGTGTAAAAGCGGTGAGTGTTACACAACCTGTGTACCTGTGTGTGTACTTGTGTGTGTGCGAATTACGGTGTGTGTGTGTGTGTGTGTGTGTGTGTGTGTGTGTGTGTGAAACTTGTTCCCAAATTGAACTATACAAAACAATCTATTCTACAGGCGTCAGTAGACATGAGGCACATCAGTGGTGTTTAGCACACGCCTTTGAATTGGTGGAACTCAGCCCTGAAGACCTGCCAGATGAGGAAGGTAAGAGAGACCGTTTTTGTGTGCTGTTTTTCAAGTAGCAGCAACATTCTGAATTGTGACCACAACATTTGAATTAAGAGGCTGACCTGCCCATGATACCGCCTCACGATTAGCACAGCGGTCAAAGGCACTGCATCGCAGTGCTAGCTGTGTCGCTACAGATCCTGGTTCGAATCCAGGCTGTGTCGCAGCCGGCCGTGACCAGGAGACCCATGAGGTGGCGCACAATTGGCCCAGCATCGTCCGGGTTAGGGGAGGGTTTGGCCGGCAGGGATGTCCTTGTCCCATCGCGCTCTAGCGACTCCTGTGGCGGGCCGGGCGCAGTGCACGTTGACACGGTCGCCAGGTGTACAGTGTTTCCCTCCGACACATTGGCTGGCTTCCGGGTTAAGTTGTGTCAAGAAGCAGCGGAGGACGCACGGCCCTCGACCTTCTTCTCTCCTGAGTCTGTCTTTTTCTCTAGAAAGAGATCTCCACAGCATGATGCTGCCACCACCATGCTTCACTGTAGGGTTTCCTCCAGACGTGACACTTGTTTCTGAGAGTTTTTAGGTGCCTTTTGGCAAACGCCATGACCAAGGCTCTTCTACCCCAATTGGTCAGTTTGGCCAGGCGGCCAGCTCTAGGAAGAGTCTTGGTGGTTCTAAACTTCTTCCATTTAAGAATGATGGAGGCCACTGTGTTCTTGGGGACCTTCAATGCTGCAGAAATGTTTTGGTACCCTTAACCAGATCTGTGCCTCCACACAATCCTGTCTCGGAGCTCTACTGACGATTCCTTCGACCTCATGGCTTTGTTTTTGCTCTGACATGCACTGTCAACTGTGAGATCTTATATAGACAGGTGTGTGCCTTTCAAATCATGTCCAATCAATTGAATTTACCACAGGTGGACTCCAATCAAGTCGTTAAAAACATCTCAAGGATGATCAATGGAAACAGGATGAACCTGAGCTCATTTCCAAGTCTCATAGCAAAGGGTCTGAATACTTATGTAAATACAGTATTTCTGTGCAAAAATTCTGAAAACCTGTTTTGTCTCTGTCATTATGGGGTATTGTGACGTCATTATGGGGTATTGTGTGAAGATTGAGGACATTTTTTATTTATTGTTTTCCATTTTAGAATAAGGCTGTAACGTAACAAAATGTGTAAAAAGGCACTACATGAATCAGTCGAAGGCCACAGCTGTAGGTTTTCAGATCAGACTCAGTCTGAATGGTTGTTAGTTTACCAACTCTCTGTCTCTCTCTCTCTCTCTGTCTCTCTGTCTCTCTGTCTCTCTGTCTCTCTCTCTGTCTCTCTGTCTCTCTGTCTCTGTCTCTCTGTCTCTCTCTCTCTCTCTCTGTCTGTCTGTCTGTCTGTCTGTCTGTCTGTCTGTCTGTCTCTCTCCCTCTCTCCCTCTCTCCCTCTCTCCCTCTCTCCCTCTCTTCCTCTCTTCCTCTCTCTGTGTGTGTCTGTAATTCCTGCCAGATGACTTCCCAGAGTCTACAGGAGTGAAGAGGATTGTCCAGGCTCTCAACGCTAACGTGTGGTCCAGTGTTGAGATGAAGGATGGTGAGATGGTTTCACAATCTTATTTCTATATGTGTTTGTCTATATGTATAACGTGTGTATACACTGAACAGATGGGGAGGTGGGCAGTAGCGATCGAATTCTAACCACTTTTTTATTTTTGTTATTTCACCTTTATTTAACCAGGTAGGCTAGTTGAGAACAAGTTCTCATTTACAACTGCGACCTGGCCAAGATAAAGCAAAGCAGTTCGACACAAACAACAACACAGAGTTACACATGGAGTAAAACAAACATACAGTCAATAATATAGTAGAACAAAAGTCTATATACAGTGAGTGCAAATAAGGTAAGATTAGGGAGGTAAGGCAATAAATGGGGAAATAATTACAATTTAGCAATTAAACACTGGAGTGATAGATGTGCAGAAGATGAATGTGCAAGTAGGTAGTCTAGTGGTTAGAGCGTAGAGGTGGCAGGTAGCCTAGTGGTGCGAGTGTTGGACTAGTAACTGAAAGGTTGCTGGAATGAATCCCTGAGCTGACAAGGTAAAAATCTGTCGTTCTGCCCCTGAACAAGGCAGTTAACCCACTGTTCCCTGGTAGGCCGTCATTTGAAAATAACAATTTGTTCTTAACTGACTTGCCTAGTTAAATAAATAATAAAAGTAGAGATACTGGGGTGCAGAGGAGGAAAAAACGTTGACGACACGGTAGACGTGCGTCGGCGGCTGTGTCATTACCCCTAGACCATCATTACCCCTAGACCATCATTACCCCTAGACCAGCCAGGCCACGGACATCATTACCCCTAGACCATCATTACCCCTAGACCATCATTACCCCTAGACCATCATTACCCTTAGACCATCATTACCCCTAGACCATCATTACCCCTAGACCATCATTACCCCTAGACCATCATTACCCCTAGTCCATCATTACCCCTAGTCCATCATTACCCCTAGTCCATCATTACCCCTAGACCATCATTACCCCTAGACCATCATTACCCCTAGTCCATCATTACCCCTAGACCATCATTACCCCTAGACCATCATTACCCCTAGACCATCATTACCCCTAGACCATCATTACCCCTAGTCCATCATTACCCCTAGACCATCATTACCCCTAGACCATCATTACCCCTAGACCATCATTACCCCTAGTCCATCATTACCCCTAGACCATCATTACCCCTAGACCATCATTACCCCTAGACCATCATTACCCCTAGACCATCATTACCCCTAGACCATCATTACCCCTAGACCATCATTACCCCTAGTCCATCATTACCCCTAGTCCATCATTACCCCTAGTCCATCATTACCCCTAGTCCATCATTACCCCTAGACCATCATTACCCCTAGACCATCATTACCCCTAGACCATCATTACCCCTAGACCATCATTACCCCTAGTCCATCATTACCCCTAGACCATCATTACCCCTAGACCATCATTACCCCTAGACCATCATTACCCCTAGACCATCATTACCCCTAGACCATCATTACCCCTAGACCATCATTACCCCTAGACCATCATTACCCCTATAGCAGGGGTGTCAAACTCAAATACCCAGTGGGCCAAAATGTAAAAGCTGAACAAAGTCGCGGGCCAACATTGAACAAATGAACCTTTTAATATGGACCCAAACAAGTTTTGCTTTAACATTGAATATGGAACAAGCATCGCTTATTACCATACAATATAGAATTTAATAGTGGAGACATGCAAAATCGAATTTCAAATGAAAAAACACATCAATGGCATTCATTTATTAAATAAATAAAATGTAAATAAAAATCGTATGCCTCTTTTCTATTTGCAGCCTTCTGATTTAAATACCAAAATAAACTTTTTCCACTGGCTAATAATTTTACAAATAAAATGATAATAAATCAATCAACCATTCAAGCCCATGCCTTGTAGCAAGAAAAAGTGCACAAAGAAAACGTTAATTATTGCACACTGATCTGATCTGCCCAAGCCAGATACCTGGCATCTCTTCTTGGATGCTAGTTCATCAATGTCTGGGCTCAGGCTCTGAGCTGAAGAAATCCTCAGTATCGAGCGAAGGTGTTCATCAGTCAGACGTCTCCTGTGAGTTGTTTTGGTCATCTTCCTCGAGGAGAAAAGTTGCTCGCATAGATAAGTGCTGCCGAACATGGAGAGCATCTGAGCAGCTTGGGTGCGGAGCTGAGGCATTGTGTCAGGGATGAACCGTGGAAACTGTGCGGCGCCCACAGCATCATACTTTGACTTCAGCGTGTCGTTGCACTGGAGTTCAATCAGCTCCATTTGGATGTTGGTTGGTGCATTTTCCACATCAACTGCGAAGGGATTACTAAGCAGTTCAAAACCTACATTTCTGGACATCGAAGTCGGCAAATTGCCGGCTAAACTCAACGGCGAGAACACTGAGTTTTTCAGCAAACTGTGCGCATGGGAACACGGCGGTAGAGATCTGCGCTTTTATGGTTTGGCAGCAGGGAAAATGGCAAGGGTTTCCTTGCAGCATCTGATTCTCCCACAGGCACAGTTTAGTTTTAAAGGCCCTCACTGCAGCGTACATGTCTGTGATGATGCGCCCCCGCCCCTGAAGCTGCAGGTTCAGCGCATCGAGATGGCTCGAGATGTCACAGAGAAAGACCAGCTCACACAGAAACTTTTGCTCCCGGAGCTCTGCTGTATCCTTCCCTTTGGTTTCCAGGAATTGACATATTTCCTCACGCAGCTCGAAACATCTGTTCAGTACTTTTCCTCTGCTTAGCCATCTCACCTCTGTGTGATACGGCACGTTTGCGTATTCCGAACCACACTCCTCTAGAATTTTTTTTTAACTGGCAGTGATTCAGACCTTTGGCTCTTATAAAGTTAACTACCTGTGTTACTGTGGTCATAACATGTTCCATCTTTAGGGCTTTGGCACACAGTGATTCCTGATGTATGATGCAGTGGTAAACAGTTAGCTCACCTGCACAGTTCCCTTCCCGCATCTTCTCCCGAACCATGCCCACCAGTCCACACTTTTTACCGCACATCGCTGGCGCACCATCTGTCGTTAATCCAACGAGTTTATCCCACGGCAGCTTTATTTCAGTTACACATTTGGAAACCTCCTCAAAGATTTCCTTTCCTGTGGTTGTGCCATGCATTGATTTGAATCCCAATAGCTCCTCCGTAACACACAGATTTGAGTCCACTCCACGGATGAAGACTGACAGCTGAGCAGTATCAGATGCGTCGCAGCTCTCATCCACAGCGAGGGAGAACGCAACGAAATCTTTTCCCTTTTCCATCAGCTGGTCATACAGATTGGTGGCAAGATCACATGTGCGATCAGCTACTGTGTTCCTGCTCAGGCTCACGTTTGAAAATGCTTGCTTTTTCTCTGGGCATACGAGGTCACAAACTTTCATCATGCACTTTTTCACGACCTCTCCCTCATTAAAGGGCCGGGCTGATTTTGCGATCTCTGCTGCCACTATATAACTAGCCTTTACAGCAGCCTCACTTTGTGATGTGGCTTTTTTGAACATATTCTGTTGTGAAACCAAACTGCTTTTCATCTCCTCTACTTTCTGGCTCCTTTGAGTCATGTCCAGGTCCTTGTATTTGTCATGGTGTTTCGTTTCATAGTGTCGTCTAATGCTGTACTCCTTACTTACAGCCACGTTGACTCCACAAACAAGACAAACAGGTTTGTCTTTTACATATGTAAACAGATATTCTGCCTCCCACTTGTCCAGAAAGCTCCTGTTTTCTGCCTTTCTTTTCGCCATTTTTGGGAAGGGATAGCGCGCTGACAGTTGTAGCGTCTATGTTGCTATGACTACTGTCACAGAGGAGAGGGCGTTTCTGGGTCCTGTCCTGATTGGCGCGCGATAACAACAGCAGAGCATTATGGGATTCGTAGTATTAGCGGTGAATGCGCTGTATAATACCGGCGGGCCAGCTCTAGTAGTAATTTGGTATTGTCTCGCGGGCCAAATATAATTACCCCGCGGGCCAGAGTTTGACACCCATGGTCTAGACCATCATTACCCCCTAGACCAGCCAGGCCACTGACATCATTACCCCCTAGACATCATTACCCCTAGACATCATTACCCCCTAGACCATCATTACCCCTAGACCAGCCAGGCCACGGACATCATTAACCCTAGACCATCATTACCCCTAGACCATCATTACCCCTAGACCATCATTACCCCTAGACCAGCCAGGCCACTGACATCATTACCCCTAGACATCATTACCCCTAGACCAGCCAGGCCACTGACATCATTACCCCCTAGACATCATTACCCCCTAGACATCATTACCCCTAGACCATCATTACCCCTAGACCAGCCAGGCCACTGACATCATTACCCCTAGACCATCATTACCCCTAGACCAGCCAGGCCACTGACATCATTACCCCTAGACATCATTACCCCCTAGACATCATTACCCCTAGACCATCATTACCCCTAGACCAGCCAGGCCACGGACATCATTACCCCTAGACCATCATTACCCCTAGACCATCATTACCCCTAGACCATCATTACCCCTAGACCATCGTTACCCCTAGACCAGCCAGGCCACTGACATCATTACCCCTAGACATCATTACCCCCTAGACATCATTACCCCCTAGACCAGCCAGGCCACTGACATCATTACCCCTAGACATCATTACCCCCTAGACCAGCCAGGCCACTGACAACATTACCCCTAGACCAGCCAGGCAACTGACATCATTACCCCCTAGACATCATTACCCCCTAGACATCATTACCCCCTAGACCAGCCAGGCCACTGACAACATTACCCCCTAGACATCATTACCCCTAGACATCATTACCCCCTAGACATCATTACCCCCTAGACCAGCCAGGCCACTGACATCATTACCCCTAGACATCATTACCCCCTAGACCAGCCAGGCCACTGACAACATTACCCCTAGACCAGCCAGGCCACTGACATCATTACCCCTAGACATCATTACCCCCTAGACATCATTACCCCCTAGACCAGCCAGGCCACTGACATTACCCCTAGACATCATTACCCCCTAGACATCATTACCCCCTAGACATCATTACCCCCTAGACATCATTACCCCTAGACCAGCCAGGCCACTGACATCATTACCCCTAGACATCATTACCCCTAGACATCATTACCCCCTAGACCAGCCAGGCCACTGACAACATTACCTCTAGACCAGCCAGGCCACTGACATCATTACCCCTAGACCAGCCAGGCCACTGACAACGTTACCCCTAGACCAGGGGTGTCAAACGTCCGGCCCGCGGGCCGGATCAGGCCCGCAAAGGGGTTTAATCCGGCCCGCGAGATGATTTTGTAAAGTATAAAAATGAGCTGCAATTTTTCAATAAAATAAACTGCTGTTACAATTGCGTCCACTGGATGGCGCAATAGCAATTGTGTTAAGCAAGAAAACTGTTTATACCGGAGCAGAGCAAGTAGGTCAAGCAAGTGCAGCCAGTCCGGATGAGCTACTTTGTTTTGCCCGTGATATTTATTACGGCTTCTACTTTTAACATTATGTGCTTTGGCACCCTCATTGCCCCAATATGTCTCTGTCAAAAAAGAGAAAAGTGGACGCAGAGTGCAGAGTGTTCCAAGAAAAATGGTCATCCTCCTATTTATCCACGGAATTGAATGGGAAAGCTGTATGTTTGGTGTGTTCACAGCATGTTGCAGTGCTGAAAGAGTACAACCTTCGTCGCCACTATGTGAGTCTTCATGCCGACATATATGACAACTTTCAAGGACAGCAGAGAAGAGAGAAGGTGAATGAACTGTTGGCGGGTCTGAAGAAACAGCAGTCTGTGTTTACTCACAGCCGAGACATCAGTGACGCTGCAGTGAAAGCTAGCTACCTCATTGCTAATGAAATCGCAGTGGCTTCAAAACCATTTATCGAGGGTGAATTTGTAAAAACATGCATGATGAAGGCAGCGGAGATTGTGTGCCCTGAAAAGCGCCAGGCTTTTGCAAATATCAGCCTGACAAGAAACACAGTTGCAGACAGGATTTCCGATTTTTCAGTGGATTTGGACAGCCAGTTGAAGCAAAAAGTAAAGTCATTTTATTGGGTTTTCAGTTGCAATTGATGAAAGCACGGACATTACAGATGTTGCACAACTGGCCATTTTCATCCGCGGAGTTGATGACACATTGACCGTCACCGAGGAGTTCGTGGAGTTGGTGCCGATGACAGATACAACGACAGCAGCTGATATTTTCACCGCACTCGTCGGCGCGCTGGACAGGGTCGGAGTGGACTGGTCCCGCGCTGTCAGCCTGGCTACAGATGGCGTGCCCTCAATGATCGGGAAAAAAGCAGGCGTTGTGACAAAGTTCAGAGAGAAAGTGCAATCTGCAAATGGAGTGATTTTTGGACTTTTCACTGTATTTTGCACCAGGAGGCTTTGTGTTGCAAGTCATTAAAGATGGATAACGTCATGGTTCGAGCCCGGGTTGGGGCGAAGAGAGGGACGGAACCTACACTGTTACAGATGCAGGACCTTGCATTTATGGTGGATGTTACAGAGCACCTGAATAACTTGAACAAACAGCTGCAAGGGCGCAACAAAGTCGTCACGCAGTATTATGACAGCATACGTTCTTTCAAGTTGAAGCTGTCATTGTGGGAGACGCAACTCGCCGGTGGTGATGCAGCTCACTTCCCCTGTCTGAAAAATGATTTCAGATTGTTGGTGAACTGGAGAAAGACTTCAACGTTTTTTGCTCGCCATTCACCGTGAATCCCTCTGATCTGCCCGTCAGCATCCCACTTGAAATAATAGACTTGCAGTGTGACTCGGATATGAAGGGCAAATTTGCCGCAGCTGGCTTGGACACATTTTATCAGAATCCCTTGCCAGGTTACCCCGACTTGACAGCCCTCGCTGCAAAACTGTTGTGCATGTTTGGAACCACATGTCTTTGTGAGCAAGTTTTCTCTGTAATGAGCATAAATAAAACAAAGCTGCGCTCAAGGCTCACGCACAAGCACTTGAATCACATCCTGAAGTTGGCTGCCACTCAGGATGTGACGCCTGATATTGATGGCTGGTGAAAGCTAAAAGATGCCACGTATCAGGAGTCAAATAAACTATGCAACCCCACTTAAAGTGCTGCATGAGACACCCTGATATAGTTCTGTGATCTGTGATATACTTCTGTGAATCACTGAGGCATTGTGTATTCTTTTTCTTTAGAATTTTCAAATAAACTTGAGGTGTTTTATGATTAATAGTGATGTTGTGCTTGTACTATTGTGGACACACTGTCCTCAGGCCCCAGCTTTATGTTTTATGTTGATCGTATTAAAACAAAGAAAACAATCTGAAGTTGTTGTTTTTAAGTTATATATATATACCATGATTTTACCGGTCCGGCCCACTTGGGAATAGATTTTCCTCCATGTGGCCCCTGAGTTAAAATGAGTTTGACACCCCGGCCCTAGACCATCATTACCCCTAGACATCATTACCCCTAGACTAGCCAGGCCACTGACATCATTACCCCTAGACCATCATTACCCCTAGACCATCATTACCCCAAGACCAGCCAGGAGTGGTTTAGTGTAGCTAACTGTCACTCCTATGCAGACTTAGTGTGATCTCCTCAGTGATCTCCTCAGTGATCTCCTCAGCTGTGATCTGAAGCTTTGCCTCAGACTGGTGCTGCTGGGGAGAGAACCACAGAAATAGAAAATGACTGTATCTCTATGGACAGAACATCTGAGCTCTGTGTGTTGGAAATACACAATAATTAGTCTAAAGTTCAGACTGCTGTACGGACGCTCTGGAGACTCTGGTCTAACGTTCAGACGCTATGGAGACTCTGGTCTAACGTTCAGACGCTATGGAGACTCTGGTCTAACGTTCAGACGCTATGGAGACTCTGGTCTAACGTTCAGACGCTATGGAGACTCTGGTCTAACGTTCAGACGCTATGGAGACTCTGGTCTGACGTTCAGACGCTATGGAGACTCTGGTCTAACGTTCAGACGCTATGGAGACTCTGGTCTAACGTTCAGACGCTATGGAGACTCTGGTCTAACGTTCAGACGCTATGGAGACTCTGGTCTGACGTTCAGACGCTATGGAGACTCTGGTCTGACGTTCAGACGCTATGGAGACTCTGGTCTAACGTTCAGACGCTATGGAGACTCTGGTCTAACGTTCAGACGCTATGGAGACTCTGGTCTAACGTTCAGACGCTATGGAGACTCTGGTCTGACGTTCAGACGCTATGGAGACTCTGGTCTGACGTTCAGACGCTATGGAGACTCTGGTCTGACGTTCAGACGCTATGGAGACTCTGGTCTGACGTTCAGACGCTATGGAGACTCTGGTCTGACGTTCAGACGCTATGGAGACTGGTCTAACGTTCAGACGCTATGGAGACTGGTCTAACGTTCAGACGCTCTGGAGACTCTGGTCTAACGTTCAGACTGCTGTACGGGCACTATGGAGACTCTGGTCTAACGTTCAGACACTATGGAGACTCTGGTCTGACGTTCAGACACTATGGAGACTCTGGTCTGACGTTCAGACGCTATGGAGACTCTGGTCTAACGTTCAGACACTATGGAGACTCTGGTCTAACGTTCAGACGCTCTGGAGACTCTGGTCTAACATTCAGACGCTATGGAGACTGGTCTAACATTCAGGCGCTATGGAGACTCTGGTCTAACGTTCAGGCTGGTTAGGGGCTCCTAAGTAAGCATTTCACTGTGAGGTCTACTACACCTGTTGTATTCAGCATTTCACTGTGAGGTCTACTACACCTGTTGTATTCAGCATTTCCCTGTGAGGTCTGCTACACCTCTTGTATTCAGCATTTCACTGTGAGGTCTACTACACCTGTTGTATTCAGCATTTCACTGTGAGGTCTACTAGACCTGTTGTATTCAGCATTTCACTGTGAGGTCTACTAGACCTGTTGTATTCAGGATTTCACTGTGAGGTCTACTACACCTGTTGTATTCAGCATTTCACTGTGAGGTCTACTACACCTGTTGTATTCAGCATTTCACTGTGAGGTCAACTACACCTGTTGTATTCAGCATTTCACTGTGAGGTCTACTACACCTGTTGTATTCAGCATTTCACTGTGAGGTCTACTACACCTGTTGTATTCAGCATTTCACTGTGAGGTCTACTACACCTGTTGTATTCA
The DNA here is from genome assembly GCF_901001165.1 of Salmo trutta. Lineage (NCBI taxonomy): Eukaryota > Metazoa > Chordata > Actinopteri > Salmoniformes > Salmonidae > Salmo > Salmo trutta. The sequence goes on from NC_042960.1 coordinate 70,728,762, forward strand.
GCATTTCACTGTGAGGTCTACTACACCTGTTGTATTCAGCATTTCCCTGTGAGGTCTACTACACCTGTTGTATTCAGCATTTCACTGTGAGGTCTACTAGACCTGTTGTATTCAGCATTTCACTGTGAGGTCTACTAGACCTGTTGTATTCAGCATTTCACTGTGAGGTCTACTAGACCTGTTGTATTCAGCATTTCACTGTGAGGTCTACTACACCTGTTGTATTCAGCATTTCACTGTGAGGTCTACTACACCTGCTGTATTCAGCATTTCACTGTGAGGTCTACTACACCTGTTGTATTCAGCATTTCACTCTCAGGTCTACACCTGTTGTATTCAGCATTTCACTGTGAGGTCTACTACACCTGATGTATTCAGCATTTCACTGTGAGGTCTACTACACCTGTTGTATTCAGCATTTCACTGTGAGGTCTACTACACCTGATGTATTCAGCATTTCACTGTCAGGTCTACTACACCTGTTGTATTCAGCATTTCACTGTAAGGTCTACTACACCTGTTGTATTCAGCATTTCACTGTGAGGTCTACTATACCTGTTGTATTCAGCATTTCACTGTGAGGTCTACTACACCTGTTGTATTCAGCATTTCACTGTGAGGTCTACTACACCTGTTGTATTCAGCATTTCACTGTGAGGTCTACTACACCTGTTGTATTCAGCATTTCACTGTGAGGTCTACTACACCTGTTGTATTCAGCATTTCACTGTGAGGTCTACTACACCTGTTGTATTCAGCATTTCACTGTGAGGTCTACTACACCTGTTGTATTCAGCATGTGACTAATGAAATTTGATTTAAGAACGGAGGGAAGAGGTGGACGGGTTTGTTTCCCCTTAATCTCACCAGGACCCCCCCCCCCCAACTTACTAAGAAAATACAAACTAACTGTTTGCAGATGTAAGAATTAAAGAGCGCTTGTGGATTTATATGAGAGAGAGAGAGAGAGCGAGAGCGAGTTCTCCTGGCATCCGCCAAACCCAGATTTGTCCGTCGGACTGCCAGATGGTGAAGCGTGATTCATCACTCCAGAAAACGCGTTTCCACTGCTCCAGAGTCCAATGACGGCGAGCTTTACACCACTCCAGCCGACGCTTGGCATTGGGCATGGTGATCTTAGGCTTGTGTGCTGCTGCTCGGCCATGGAAACCCATTTCATGAAGCTCCCGACGAACCGTTATTTTGCAGATGTTGCTTCCAGTTTGGAACTCGGTAGTGAGTGTTGCAACCGAGGACAGACGATTTTTACATGCTTCGCACTTCAGCACTCGGCGGTCCCGTTTTGTGAACTTGTGGCCTACCACTTTGCGGCTGAGCCGTTGTTGCTCCTAGACGTTTCCACTTCACAATAACAGCACTTACAGTTGACCGGGGGCAGCTCCAGCAGGGCAGAAATTTGACGAACTGACTTGTTGGAAAGGTGGCATCCTATGACAGTGCCACGTTGAAAGTCACTGAGCTCTTCAATAAGGCCATTCTACTGCCAATGTTTGTCTATGGAGATTGCATGGCTGTGTCCTGGATTTTATACACCTGTCAGGAATGAGTGTGGCTGAAAATAGCTAAATCCACTAATTTGAAGGGGTGTCCACATACTTTTGTATATGTGTGTACATTTTTGTTTGTTTTCAATATATCACAAACTATTTCTGCACATTGATTTGGACACGTTAAATTCGTTTGACATTGGGCTATTTATCAAAATGTCTTGTCAACAGGAAGCCACGACAGCATCATTTTTAAGTTTTAGGAATAGAAATTGATATTGGTATTGTACTTGAATCAGGTAAAAACCTGCTGAATGAGTCAAAAAGAACGTGCTGCGATTTGTTTGATTTTTGATATACCAAAACAGTTTTGGTCTGATTTTCTCTCGCTCTCTCTCACTCTCTCTCGCTCCTAGAACACAGTGGGGGCTTTGGTCTTATGAGCAGCTTGGTGGCCTCCAGACATAACAATCCACGGCCCAGGCAGGAAGCACCGCCGCCGGTCAGTGAACCAAACCTCTCCTCGGGGACCAGGCAGGATACACCACCGCCGGTCAGTGAACCAAACCTCTCCTCGGGGACCCCCAGCCGTTCTAACACACCTGATTCAACTAATCATCAAGCCCTTCTACTTCAATTAACTACACATTTCTAGCAAAAATTTCACCATAGTCATTGTGGTGTGAATATTCTAGGATTGACAAACCAATCTCCCATTTGAATGAATTGTATATTTTATTATATTACATAGAACCACAGGTTTACATGGGTACTTACCCCAGTGCTGCACACTGACTTGTTTTGTGTTGTCAGTCCTCCAGCCTTCCAGTAGAGGGCGTAGTAGACAGCGGGGAGCCACATAGGACTCAACCCAACCCTGACCACAGAGACACACAGGTTGCTACCGTAGTAGGTGAGTGAGCTGGTTACGTTTTTTTAAGTAGACGCTGTTATCCAGAGAGACTTAGTTAGTGCATTTATCATAACAGACACTATTATCCAGAGAGACTCAGTTAGTGCATTTATCATAACAGACACTATTATCCAGAGAGACTTAGTGTATTCATCTGGAGATATCTAGGGGAGAGGAAGCAAAACGTCTCTCTAAAAGCCCATGTCAGCCCAGTCGGCGGTGGCTGGTTGACTGTCAGCCCGGTCGGTAAGTGGCTGGTCGACTGTCAGCCCGGTCGGTAAGTGGACTGGAATCTGATTCTGTCATAGCCTCTGTTCCGTAGGCTCGAGGTTAGCACCATTGTTACAGTCTTATAACAGTACGTTATCTATTAATCCATTTGAAAAAACCTTTTGGGGCAACTCTTCACAATCTGAGACTATATACATTATACACCATGACAGATTCTGAGTATAAAGACGAGTGGCCATTTTTAAACTATTTAAATGTATAGAATCTGAAGCATATTATAAGGATAATTTATCCCATTTAGCCGACGCTTTTATCCAAAGCGACTTACATAGTCATGAATGCGTACATTTTTCTTTATGGGAAGGAGGCAGCGGGAATCGAACCCGACCGTCAGTACGTGTTTGTGTTTTCTGTTTGTAGATCCGATGCTTGACCTGGACATTCAGGTGTTTTTGTGTTTGTAGATCCGATGCTTGACTTGGACATTCAGGTGTTTTGTGTTTGTAGATCCGATGCTTGACCTGGACATTCAGGAGCTGGCTAACCTGACCGCTGGTGACGCGGACGTGGAGAACTTCGAACGCCTCTTCACCAAACTGAAGGAGATGAAAGGTACCTGGCTGGAGACACTAGGGCTGCGTCACTACTGGCACCCTATTCCCTACCTAGTGCACTACTGGCACCCTATTCCCTACCTAGTGCTCTACTGGCACCCTGTTCCCTAGATGGTGCTCTACTGGCACCCTGTTCCCTACCTAGTGCACTACTGGCACCCTGTTCCCTAGATAGTGCTGTGCCACTCGGGATGCTCGCTATAGAGGTTTCTGATTGGATCCCGGCCTTAGTTGTCGTTGACGACCTCTGTATATTACAGAACAGTGTCATAAGGCCCTGTTTAGATTCATGCCCGTTTGAGATGACTGTCTGTTTTTCACTCTGCAGATAAAGCATCATGGTTACCTCCTGAACAGAGGAAACTTCATGCTGAGAAGGTAGCTTCATCCCTAAACACATTTTAAAATGTTAAACCCCCATTTTTTTTTAAATCAAATTTTATTCATACTTGGTTCTGTGAATGTCTTCTTTCTGTGTAGATTTAGTGTTTCCTCATCCTGTCCTGGGGGAGGACCAGGACTAATAAACCCTGTAATGGATGTGAATGTCCTCTTGTCTTCTGCATAATGTTGATTTTGAGGCCAAATGTCTAAAAGTGTACCTGATTACTTGCTTTGCAGGTTGCCAAGGCATTTTGGACAGCCATCGGAGGAGACCAAGATGAGATAGAAGGCCTGTCGTCGGGGGAGGAGAGTTAAAGACTGAGGAGCCACACCCTTCCTGTCCCCCAGTCCTCTCCTTCCTGTCCCCCAGTCCTCTCCTTCCTGTCCCCCAGTCCTCTCCTTCCTGTCCCCCAGTCCTCTCCTTCCTGTCCCCCAGTCCTCTCCTTCCTGTCCCCCAGTCCTCTCCTTCCTGTCCCCCAGTCCTCTCCTTCTTGTCCCCCAGTCCTCTCCTTCCTGTCCCCCAGTCCTCTCCTTCCTGTCCCCCAGTCCTCTCCTTCCTGTCCCCCAGTCCTCTCCTTCTTGTCCCCCAGTCCTCTCCTTCCTGCCCCCCAGTCCTCTCCTTCCTGTCCCCCAGTCCTCTCCTTCCTGTCCCCCAGTCCTCTCCTTCCTGTCCCCCAGTCCTCTCCTTCCTGTCCCCCAGTCCTCTCCTTCCTGTCCCCCCCAGTCCTCTCCTTCCTGTCCCCCCCAGTCCTCTCCTTCCTGCCCCCCAGTCCTCTCCTTCCTGCCCCCCAGTCCTCTCCTTCCTGTCCCCCCCAGTCCTCTCCTTCCTGCCCCCCAGTCCTCTCCTTCCTGCCCCCCAGTCCTCTCCTTCCTGTCCCCCAGTCCTCTCCTTCCTGCCCCCCAGTCCTCTCCTTCCTGCCCCCCAGTCCTCTCCTTCCTGTCCCCCCCAGTCCTCTCCTTCCAGTCCCCCAGTCCTCTCCTTCCTGTCCCCCAGTCCTCTCCTTCCTGTCCCCCAGTCCTCTCCTTCCTGTCCCCCAGTCCTCTCCTTCCTGTCCCCCCTACCCTGGGGCTCCTCCCCACCCTGGGGCTCCTCCCCACCCTGGGGTTTTATTCACTAGGAAGCAAACTGAACAATATAAACTTTTTTTTGTTTGTTTTTGTTGCAAAACATTTCATGTTGTAAAATGTTTCTCTACAGTGTTAGACTAATGAATATACGCCTGGTTACTGGGTCTGGTCTGCTCCCAACTCAGGAACTGTGGACGATGGCGTAGAGACTGGGAGAGACTCTGGCCAGGTTGAAGAGAGGAGAGTGCTTATCATCATATTATCAATTATTACTTTGTCTCTTCCACATTTCATTTTTTTTATTTTTGTGACACTATCAAAAGCTAGCTTGGTCCCAGATCTGTTTTAGTAACCGTCTTCCCAACCCGATGACCATACTGTAGGGAGCTGGCAAGTCCGGACAAACATCTAGGACCAGGCTAGTAAAAGCTGTTGAGTGTCCAGTCTGTCCACGTTAAGGAAGAGAGCCACTGAAAAGACTGTGTACAGTGAAAGGCTGTTCTATGGCTGTTTAATTGGGAGTCAATGTTTGGTGTTAATACGTTTTTTCCCTGGTTAAAAAACCCAGGTTTCATTTGCAAATGTGCCCTGGGGAACAATACAGAAAATAAAATTATACACAATTTAAATAGTTGATATTATATATATATATATATATATATACACACAGTCAAACAAATCGAACACCATTTATCAATATAAAAATGGGATAAATGCCATGATGAGTGATGTGAAGGCTGATCGAACTGATCCCTCTTCTCCTGTACGAGTCCTTGGACTGTGTGAACCGGTCAGTGATGAGTGACCTGACAACGTTAAAGATAACGTAGAACACTAGTTACCAAACCTTTCCTCTGGGACCACTCAGACATTTCACAATTTTGTTCTTTTAAATTAGTTGACAGGTTGAATCCAGGTGTTTAGCTCTGGAATAGATCACATGCATGGAACGGCTGGAGGGGGGGGTCCCCGAGGAGAGGTTTGGAACGGCTGAGAGGGGGGGGGGAGGTCCCCGAGGAGAGGTTTGGAACGGAGGGGGGGAGGTCCCCGAGGAGAGGTTTGGAACGGCTGGGGGGAGGGGGGTCCCCGAGGAGAGGTTTGGAACGGCTGAGAGGGGGGGGAGGTCCCCGAGGAGAGGTTTGGAACGGAGGGGGGGAGAACCCGAGGAGAGGTTTGGAACGGCTGGAGGGGGGGGTCCCCGAGGAGAGGTTTGGAACGGCTGAGAGGAGGAGGGGGGGGGGGGAGGTCCCCGAGGAGAGGTTTGGAACGGCTGGGGGAGGGGGGTCCCCGAGGAGAGGTTTGGAATGGCTGAGGGGTGGGGGAGGGGGGTCCCCGAGGAGAGGTTTGGAACGGCTGGGGGGGGGGGGTCCCCGAGGAGAGGTTTGGAATGGCTGAGGGGGGGGGGTCACCGAGGAGAGGTTTGGAACGGCTGGAGGGGAGGGGGAGGTCCCCGAGGAGAGGTTTGGAACGGAGGGGGGAAGGGGGGGTCCCCGAGGAGAGGTTTGGAACGGAGGGGGGGAGGGGGGTCCCCGAGGAGAGGTTTGGAACGGCTGGGGGGTCCCCGAGGAGAGGTTTGGAACGGAGGGGGGGAGGGGGGTCCCCGAGGAGAGGTTTGGAACGGAGGGGGGTCCCCGAGGAGAGGTTTGGAACGGAGGGGGGTCCCCGAGGAGAGGTTTGGAACGGAGGGGGGTCCCCGAGGAGAGGTTTGGAAACCACTGCTGTGAAATATGGATTATATTGTGTTTTGTCCTTTTTTTTGATCGTCCTAATGCTGTTCTGGGTTCCACAGTCACCTTGTAGAAAAGTTCAAAAAAATCCAAAAATTCAAGTGATGTGCCTTTTTAATGTAATCATTAGTAAGACATTACAATTACACTTTATTTGTCTGATTAAAGACCTAAATAAATCAATTAACTGGTGCGTGTTTTGTATTATATTACACAAGTGGCACAAAATCACTGGAAATTATTAATTTAGCATTTGGGCCCCCCCCCCCCCCATCCAGGAAGTGAAAATAAACTTGGGCATATTCTCCAACATCCTGCTTCCCCCCCCCTCCCAGTCTAAGGGTCTGTTCAATCTGCATTGTGTAAATGTATGTTTTACAGCGTGATTGAAATTTTAAAGGTAATGTTCCTGCTTTAGTGGAGATGTTTATTCACGGTTAAACACTGCTGATGTCGACGTCAATGGGAAACGATTACGGTGGAATCTATCGCTGTGGCTTTACAGACTGAATACAGACCTAGATTAAGACAATCGGTGAGACAGTGTGGGACCAGACCCACACTAAGTTTGTGACTAATGTTATTTTAATGTAGATGTTCATAGCTTTCTATGAATAAAGTCTTCTAAGGCTTTTGGTGTGGATCACTCATCTAGACAGTAAGCAAAAACAAAAATCGTGGATTTTTTTTAATTTTATTTTTTAGATTAAAAGGATTATGGATAACAAAACAGATGAATACAGTAATACATACTCTCTCACACAAAAACAAACCGTAAACATTTTATATGACAATAAGAGAGAAAAAAAATGAGACAAAAATAAACAGTTTCAGAGGGGAAATAAGTACCGATACTAAAACATTCATTACCTCAAACTATTTCTCTATTCTCCTTCTGGAGAGAACCAACCATAACACTACTGTTATATACACTATAGAACCGCTCAGAAATGGACCCGGAACCTCTGGAACATGTCCTAACTCTAAAACGAGCCAGTTTCCCTGACCTCACATTAAACCTCTTCCTGGATTTAAAAGCATGCTCCATGGAATACCGAAACAAATCACCCAGGACTAGGACTTCACCACGAAGCAGACTTAATCTGGGACTAGGAAACCAGCTGAAAATGATACCCCTGTACTGGGAGAGGGGGAGAAGACCCAGTAACCATAATGATACCCCTGTACTAGGAGGAGAGAGGGGAGAAGACCCAGTAACCATAATGATACCCCTGTACTAGGAGGAGAGGGGGGAGAAGACCTAGTAACCATAATGATACCCCTGTACTAGGAGGAGAGAGGGAGAAGACCCAGTAACCATAATGATACCCCTGTACTAGGAGGAGAGGGGGGAGAAGACCCAGTAACCATAATGATACCCCTGTACTAGGAGGAGAGAGAGGGAGAAGACCCAGTAACCATAATGATACCCCTGTACTAGGAGGAGAGAGGGAGAAGACCCAGTAACCATAATGATACCCCTGTACTAGGAGGAGAGAGGGGAGAAGACCCAGTAACCATAATGATACACCTGTACTAGGAGGAGAGGGGGAGAAGACCCAGTAACCATAATGATACCCCTGTACTAGGAGGAGAGAGGGAGAAGACCCAGTAACCATAATGATACACCTGTACTAGGAGGAGAGAGGGAGAAGACCCAGTAACCATAATGATACCCCTGTACTAGGAGGAGAGAGGGGAGAAGACCCAGTAACCATAATGATACCCCTGTACTAGGAGGAGAGAGGGAGAAGACCCAGTAACCATAATGATACCCCTGTACTAGGAGGAGAGGGGGAGAAGACCCAGTAACCATAATGATACCCCTGTACTAGGAGGAGAGGGGGAGAAGACCCAGTAACCATAATGATACCCCTGTACTAGGAGGAGAGGGGGAGAAGACCCAGTAACCATAATGATACCCCTGTACTAGGAGGAGAGAGGGGAGAAGACCCAGTAACCATAATGATACCCCTGTACTAGGAGGAGAGAGAAGATCCAGTAACCATAATGATACCCCTGTACTAGGAGGAGAGAGGGGAGAAGACCCAGTAACCATAATGATACCCCTGTACTAGGAGGAGAGAGAAGACCCAGTAACCATAATGATACCCCTGTACTAGGAGGAGAGAGGGAGAAGACCCAGTAACCATAATGATACCCCTGTACTAGGAGGAGAGAGGGGAGAAGACCCAGTAACCATAATGATACCCCTGTACTAGGAGGAGAGAGAAGACCCAGTAACCATAATGATACCCCTGTACTAGGAGGAGAGAGGGAGAAGACCCAGTAACCATAATGATACCCCTGTACTAGGAGGAGAGAGGGAGAAGACCCAGTAACCATAATGATACCCCTGTACTAGGAGGAGAGAGGGAGAAGACCCAGTAACCATAATGATACCCCTGTACTAGGAGGAGAGGGGGAGAAGACCCAGTAACCATAATCAAACCAATAACAATATTCACAAAAATACACCTCTAGAGCAACCAGCATTTATACCTTTAGATTAAAATAGATCAGAATCTGTATTAAGACCATTATCTGTATTGAAATAGACTATTATCTGTATTTTTTTAAAAAACATCTGTATTTAAAAAAAAAAACATTATTTGTATTACAAAAGACCATAATCTGTCTTAAAAAAGACCGTAATCTGTATTAAAATAGATTAAAATACACCATTCAATTACAAAAACAGATGAAAACAGATAAAAACGCTAAAAATAGATGAGATGAAAATATATTAAATATATAAGATAATATCTATATATGATAATAGATGATAGATGATAAATTTACACCGTTCTGTATACTTCTGGCCCTTCTTTGGACACTGTTTGAGTCGCTTTGTGTATCACCACATTAGTTTTGACATGATATTACTGCAACGCTGCTCACTGCATCCAAGTTGCTTGACATCGGCTTTTCAAAGAGCAGGTCAGTCAAGGCGACTCAGCCTGTCTTTTCAAACTGCCTAGTAAGTTAGCCATGAGAGAAAAGGTATTTTCTCAGATCTTAAGCATTTCTATCCAAAACAAATAATATGGGTGATGTTTTACTCAATAGGCTATTTTACATGTGGAATCAGAATGACTGTTTGGGGCTTTTAAAGTTACAGATGGTTAGAAACTACATCAGATCATTTCTCTGTTCACATTACTGCCTGTTTTGGGGGGTTTTAAAAACACTTTTTTGGAGAGTTTGAAATTGTGATCCATTGCGCCGGACAAGGGCATTTCCAGGCATAGAACCGAAATTGAAATTAATAATATTTAAAGTGTTTAGAAAATTTAAAAAAAAACAAGTCTTTACCTTATAAAATTGAGAGAAAAGCTATTTTTCTCCAGAATGACTGTTCTGTGTGTGTGTATTTAGGAGACACTAGAGCAGCGGATGCTGGGGGAACCCATCTGCGTCAGTACTTTATCCAGCCACTGGAGGGGGCCGTTGAGGTGCAGCTCAATCCAACAAGGGGTGCTGGTTACGGTCTGTCGCCTGGGGGGGGGGGGGGAGGAGGGAGAGGGAGTTTATTAAACAACCAGCACAGCAAACCTGGTTTATCACTAGCTAGTAAACATTACAAATAACATATTTCAACAACACCAACTTGAATCAATAACATTTCATAAATCAAACATTTTTTTATCAATAGAAAGTGGAATCTCATGTCTGTCTGATGTTTAAGCCTACATCTCAAATCCAAGTTAAAGTTTTCTACCTACATTTACATTTTAGTCATTTAGCAGACGCTCTTATCCAGAGCAACTTACAGTAGTGAATGCATACATTTCATACATCATTTTTTTTTGTTTCCCATACTGGTCCCCCGTGGGAATCGAACCCACAACCCTGGCGTTGCAAACACCATGCTCTACCAACTGAGCCACAGGGGTCCGTGTTGTGTGGTTCTACTAAGTCTGTTTTGTGTGTTTGAAACGTGACTCAGGGCAGTGAGGCCAGGGAGAGTCCGGTGGGAATCCCCTTCCGTGTGCTCTAGTCCGTCTGAACACGATCACCTCTGTCCCTCCTACATTCCTCCCCCGTTAGTCAACTCTCTCTCTCTCTCCCTCCTCTCAAAGTCTGTCGCTGCCCCGGAGTGCACACACGCACACACATGCAAAGTGACCACACACACACACACACACACACACACACTCTTTTCCTGTCTGTATCCTATTTCCTTCTAGTGGTGCACGACTCCAGGATTCTTGGAGTCGATTCAGACTCCTGCGGTTTGACTCGCTGCGGTTTGACTCGAAGGAGTCGACTCAGACTCCTGCGGTTTGACTCGAAGGAGTCGACTCAGACTCCTGCGGTTTGACTCGAAGGAGTCGATTCAGACTCCTGCGGTTTGACTCGCTGCGGTTTGACTCGAAGGAGTCGACTCAGACTCCTCCTGTTTGACTCGAAGGAGTCGACTCAGACTCTTGCGGTTTGACTCGAAGGAGTCGATTCAGACTCCTGCGGTTTGACTCGCTGCGGTTTGACTCGAAGGAGTCGACTCAGACTCCTCCTGTTTGACTCGAAGGAGTCGACTCAGACTCCTGCGGTTTGACTCGAAGGAGTCGACTCTCGCTCGACTCCCAAAAACAGGCGGAAATGGATGAACACGGACGTTCACACCAGCTCATTACTGCAGAATCCTCCGTCGGTAGATGACTGGCCTGAACACGACGCCGATCCATTCGCTCTTCAACAGCCTATAAAAAGGCCTGTTTCAGTGACGTGCAGGAAGTTTAATATTTCAGTGATATTTCTGCTATGTGCGGCGCTCTACCTTGATCAGAATAATATTGTCCATGTTATAGTCCTATAAACCTGACTCAGTTACACCAGCTCTGTCAGGGGGAATGGGTCAAAATTCACCCAACTTATTGTGGGAAGCTCGTGGAAGGCTACCTGAAACGTTTGACCCAAGTTAAACAATTTAAAGGCAATGCTACCAAATACTAATTGAGTTGTATGTAAACTTCTGACCCACTGGGAATGTGATGAAAGAAATAAAAGCTGAAATAAATCATTCTCTCTACTATTATTCTGACATTTTACATTCTTAAAATGAAGTGGTGATCCTAACTGACCTAAGACAGGGGATTTTTACTAGGATTAAATGTCAGGAATTGTGAAAAACTGATTTTAAATGTATTTGGTTCAGGTGTTGTCACGTCCTGACCATGGTAAGCTGTTATTTTCTATTTCTATGTTCTTAGGTTCTAGTTTTTGTATTTCTATTTTGGTTTGTTTGGGATGATCTCCAATTAGAGGCAGCTGGTCCTCGTTGTCTCTAATTGGAGATCATACTTAAGTAGGGGTTTTTCTTCCTGGGTTTTGTGGGTGATTATTTTTGAGTAGTGTTTGTTTCTCCTCTGCGTCACGGTTTGTTGTTTTTGTCTATTCAGTTATTTGATGTTATTGCATAGTTTCACAGAGTAAATAACATGTGGAACTACACACACGCTGCACCTTGGACCTCTCCTTTCGACAGGTGTGACAGGTAAACTTCCGACTTCAGCTGTACACATCTGTATTCCCAGTCATGTGGAATCCATAGATCAGGACCTAATGAATTTTATTTAAATTTATTGATTTTATAATATGAACTTTAACTCAATAAAATCTTTGAAATTGTTGCATTTATATTTTGGTTCAGTGCACAATATTCTGCCCATATGAACAAAGTTATATAGGCCCAGGCTACAATATTCTGCCCATATGAACAAAGTTATATAGGCCCAGGCTACAATATTCTGCCCATATGAACTAATTTATATAGGCCCAGGCTACAATATTCTGCCCATATGAACTAATTTATATAGGCCCAGGCTACAATATTCTGCCCATATGAACAAAGTTATATAGGCCCAGGCTACAATATTCTGCCCATATTAACCAATTTATATAGGCCCAGGCTACAATATTCTGCCCATATGAACAAAGTTATATAGGCCCAGGCTACAATATTCTGCCCATATGAACTAATTTATATAGGCACAGGCTACAATATTCTGCCCATATTATTAACCAATTTATATAGGCCCAGGCTACAATATTCTGCCCATATTAACCAATTTATATAGGCCCAGGCTACAATATTCTGCCCATATTATTAACCAATTTATATAGGCCCAGGCTACAATATTCTGCCGATATGAACTAATTTATATAGGCCCAGGCTACAATATTATGCCCATATGAACTAATTTATATAGGCCCAGGCTACAATATTCTGCCCATATGAACAAAGTTATATAGGCCCAGGCTACAATATTCTGCCCATATGAACAAAGTTATATAGGCCCAGGCTACAATATTCTGCCCATATGAACAAAGTTATATAGGCCCAGGCTACAATATTCTGCCCATATGAACAAAGTTATATAGGCCCAGGCTACAATATTCTGCCCATATGAACAAAGTTATATAGGCCCAGGCTACAATATTCTGCCCATATGAACAAAGTTATATAGGCCCAGGCTACAATATTCTGCCCATATTAACCAATTTATATAGGCCCAGGCTACAATATTCTGCCCATATGAACAAAGTTATATAGGCCTAGGCTACAATATTCTGCCCATATGAACAAAGTTATATAGGCCTAGGCTACAATATTCTGCCCATATTAACATTTTTTTTTTTAGGCCATAACTGAACCAATTTCTGTAGGCTAACGCTTCAGCTTCCCCAGGCTTCACCGCTTCCCCAGGAAACTCGACGTATTGTAGCCTCACGCGGAAAAATAGAATAACGGAGGAAGGAGTTCACTTCACGTAGTAAAAAAACAATGCCACGGTGTGGAGGTGCTTCAGGGTACGTATGTGTGTCGGTAACCTTTACCTGTACTCGGTGCCCCAGCCCTTGACGAAGCTCATGCGTATGGTACACATCCTGGTGAGCTGGTAGACAGCCTCAAAGCCCTGGTTCACTGACTGGGCCAGCAGAGCTGCAAACTCCTGGTTATTGAATATCTTCAGGTTACAGCCTGGTGGAAATCACATGGAATACAGTTAAGAGACTATGTCCAGACATGTTCTTCAGGAAATAAAACATGTTAACCGTGTGTGTGTGTGTGTGTGTGTGTGTGTGTACCTGGAGGGACCTTGCAGACAGTGGCAGGGTGCCAGCCGTAGCGTTGATTACAGTTAGGACTCTGGACAAAGATGGCACTGTCACTAAGACACTCTGCAAACACCTCTCCTCCAATGTAGTACAACCTCACTCCCCGGCCTGGAGAGAGGAAGAGGAAGGGTGGGAGAGACCAGAGAGAGAGAGAGGAAGAGGAAGGGTGAGAGAGACCAGAGAGGGAGAGGAAGAGGAAGGGTGAGAGAGACCAGAGAGGGAGAGGAAGAGGAAGGGTGAGAGAGACCAGAGAGGGAGAGGAAGAGGAAGGGTGGGAGAGACCAGAGAGGGAGAGGAAGAGGAAGGGTGAGAGAGACCAGAGAGGGAGAGGAAGAGGAAGGGTGAGAGAGACCAGATAGAGAGAGAGGAAGAGGAAGGGTGAGAGAGACCAGATAGAGGGAGAGGAAGAAGAAGGGTGAGCGAGACCAGAGAGAGAGAGGAAGAGGAACATGAGACAGGTTATGGTCAGGTCGGGCTCAGGATCAGGTTAGGGTCAGGTTAGGGTCAGGGTCAGGTTAGGGTCAGGTTGGGGTCAGGTTAGGGTCAGGTTAGGGTCAGGTTGGGGTCGGGGTCAGGATCAGGTTAGGGTCAGGTTGGGGTCAGGTTGGGGTCAGGATCAGGTTAGGGTCAGGTTGGGGTCAGGGTCAGGTTGGGGTCGGGGTCAGGATCAGGTTAGGGTCAGGTTGGGGTCGGGATCAGGTAAGGGTCAGGTTGGGGTCAGGTTGGGGTTGGGGTCAGGATCAGGTTAGGGTCAGGTTGGGGTCAGGTTGGGGTCAGGTTGGGGTCAGGTTAGGGTCAGGTTGGGGTCGGGGTCAGGATCAGGTTAGGGTCAGGTTGGGGTCAGGTTGGGGTTAGGGTCAGGTTGGGGTCAGGATCAGGTTAGGGTCAGGTTGGGGTCAGGTTGGGGTCAGGGTCAGGTTGGGGTCGGGGTCAGGATCAGGTTAGGGTCAGGTTAGGGTCAGGTTAGGGTCAGGTTGGGGTCGGGGTCAGGATCAGGTTAGGGTCAGGTTGGGGTCAGGATCAGGTTAGGGTCAGGTTGGGGTCAGGGTCAGGTTAGGGTCAGGTTGGGGTCAGGTTGGGGTCAGGGTCAGGTTGGGGTCGGGGTCAAGATCAGGTTAGGGTCAGGTTGGGGTCAGGTTGGGGTCAGGGTCAGGTTGGGGTTGGGGTCAGGATCAGGTTAGGATCAGGTTGGGGTCAGGTTGGGGTCAGGATCAGGTTAGGGTCAGGTTGGGGTCAGGTTGGGGTCAGGTTAGGGTCAGGTTGGGGTCAGGTTAGGGTCAGGTTGGGGTCGGGGTCAGGATCAGGTTAGGGTCAGGTTGGGGTCAGGATCAGGTTAGGGTCAGGTTGGGGTCAGGTTGGGGTCAGGGTCAGGTTGGGGTCGGGGTCAGGATCAGGTTAGGGTCAGGTTGGGGTCAGGTTGGGGTCAGGTTGGGGTCAGGTCAGGTTGGGGTCAGGATCAGGTTAGGGTCAGGTCAGGTTGGGGTTAGGGTCAGGTTAGGGTCAGGTCAGATTGGGGTTAGGGTCAGGTCAGGGTCAGGTTGGGGTCAGGGTCAGGTTAGGGTCAGGTTGGGGTCAGGATCAGGTTAGGGTCAGGTTAGGGTCAGGGTCAGCTTGGGGTTAGGGTCAGGTTAGGGTCAGGTTAGGGTCAGGTCGGGGTCAGGGTGGTACTGTACCTATGTGTCTGCGTGTGAGGTCAGGGTCAGGTCGGGGTCAGGTCAGGGTCAGGTTAGGGTCAGGTTGGGGTCAGGTTAAGGTCAGGTTAGGGTCAGGTTGGGGTCAGGTTAGGGTCAGGTTGGGGTCAGGTTAGGGTCAGGTTAGGGTCAGGTTGGGGTCAGGTTAGGGTCAGGATCAGGTTAGGGTCAGGTTGGGGTCAGGTCAGGGTCAGGTTGGGGTCAGGATCAGGTTAGGGTCAGGTCAGGTTGGGGTTAGGGTCAGGTTAGGGTCAGGTCAGGTTGGGGTTAGGGTGAGGTTAGGGTCAGGTCAGGTTGGGGTTAGGGTCAGGTTAGGGTCAGGGTCAGGTTAGGGTCAGGTTGGGGTCAGGGTCAGGTTAGGGTCAGGTCAGGTCAGGTCAGGTCAGGATCAGGTTAGGGTCAGGGTCAGCTTGGGGTTAGGGTCAGGTTAGGGTCAGGGTCAGGTTGGGGTTAGGGTCAGGTTAGGGTCAGGTCAGGGTCAGGTCGGGGTCAGGTCAGGTTAGGGTGGTACTGTACCTATGTGTCTGCGTGTCAGCTCCACGGCTCCGTTGCGGTTAACGTTGGACAGTAGTCCCAGACAGAAGCGCTCTGAGTTGGACGGGTCTGTAAACCCGTCCACAGTGAGAGAGGGCTGGGAGGCATGGAAGGTCTCACCAACACGCTGGTTCAGCTCATAGTAG